>NC_083116.1:48852427-49153313 GCF_949774975.1 Lagenorhynchus albirostris
AGCTATCACTTCTATGTAGACAGCCCTCATATATATCCCAACCATAACTTTTATCTTGAGCTACAGAATGGCATTCTCCCCTGCCTGTGGATTATCTCCACTTAGACACCTATATGCACCACACACTCAGCACCGTTAAAGAAGGCGTCATCTTCTACATCAAACTTTCAACTACAGTTTCTTCTCTTAATACGTCAAATATGTAACTGCAGGTTTAGTGTAGACTTTTTTATCCTGTGCCCAGTGATTTGTCAAATTCTGTATGATCAAATACTACATCTCTTACTCTCACTTTCACTCCCCCCCCCTTTCCATTCCTCTTCAACCATCTTATTTTGGTCCCTCATTGAATATTACCTGGATTACAGTGAGTCTCCTCTCTGTTCACCCTCTTTCACCTGTCTCTAATCCATCTTCCACAAACCTGGAGATTAACCTGAAACATACATCTGATCACAACACTCCTCTGGTAAATTCCCTTTGGTGGGTTCCTATTGCCTACTAGAGAAGAATATAGCACAAGGCTTTCCATGATCTGGCTCCAATCAGCCTCACATTTCACTACTTTGCTACAAATATGTTTCAGCCACAATAAACTACTTATAGTTCCTATAATCTGTCATGCTGGCTTTTACTTACCTATGTTGTTTCCTCTGTTTGGACCAGTCTTCCTGCCTTCTCACTTAACCATTTTCTCTGCCTTGCTAACTCCTACCTGGCCTTTAAGACTCAGCTTAAATATCACCTCTTCCAGGAGGCCTTCCTTTATATCCTCCATTGTGTTTGCATGGCTCCCTTGGCATGATACTTTTCTAACACATTCTATTACAATTGTTGATTAACTTCTCTATATCCTTCCCTAGACTGTAAGCTCCTTGAAGACAAGGATTTTGTCTCATTCATCTTTGTATTGCCAAAGCTAAGAGAGGGTGCTTTGCACAGATAAATACCTGTTTGTTAAATAAACAAATGAATATAAACTTTATCATTAAGATTCTGACCAGCATACCACAGGGCAGAAATTGGAACATATGTCACCCAGAGACTGAGGTTTAGGTTAGGGAAGCAAAGTAATTCACTAGAATCCAAGTATCAGGCAAGACAGAGCAGAACAAAGTGATCACACTTAAGGCCCAGGAGATGGGAGAATATACTAGGGACATAGAACAAATGCCAAGATCATAAACCAGAGGAAAAATTTAATCTGAACAAGGTTAAGATTGTGAGTACCAAACACAGAGACCATGCAAGGATGCTGTTGTTGACAAATCAGTCAAGGCGCTCAGGCTTTGGTGAGAAGATTTAGACCAGCTCTTGAGTGGGAATGTCCAAAAGATGTATTACATCTGGCTTCTGGGCCTCACGTATGACAAGTATTGCGTCAGACAGAAAATCTTACTGAGTCTGAGTTAGATCTAGAGACCTGGCAGATGCAGATGTATGCTACACTGGATTAACCATATTTGCATTCAGCATTGCTATCTAAGGAGCAGACCAAAGTGCTCCTATTTGTGAAAGGTGAGCTTAATGCAACACATGGTTACAAAAATCAAAATTGTCATATTAAATTGTCCTTTAAAAGGTTCTTTTTAATGGTGATTTTCATGGTTAATAAAGCCATTAAGTACCCAAAAGGAGTGACCTTATCATATACTTTACATTTGAGCTTTAATGTACAAATCAATATACAATTGATTTAATTAAGGAAGCTGCAGCTAGTTTTTTCACATGACTCACTTTACATTTGTAGTATATTTCAACTGCCAAGAATTTTGCTATAAGAAGTGAGGCTTTTATGAATCTTAAATGATTATTTAAATAACTGTGGACTAATTCTGTATTAAGTATAGATCAGAACATATTGGAATGAGTTTCTTAGGTCTGAGACTTTTTCATTTTACTCTGTCTTACATTTCTTCCACTAGACGTGCTTTTTAGGCAATCTCAGCCTAATTAACTCTCTGTTGCTCCAAAAGGCTGTTTTTTTTCTTTAGCAAAGACAACAGCTCTTCTACTCTGAGGAGATATAGTGACAATAAAATGTGTAAATAAAGTTACCTGAGTAATTTTTGAAAGACACATTTGACAGCTTTTGGAAAACACCAATATAGTCTGACAAATTGTGGTAAGATTGGACACATCCGTTGGACTCTTTCATTCTTCATGTTTTACACTCTACCTTGAAGGCAGGGGTTGCATTTGATTCATCCTGTGGGTCACAATTCTTGGCACATAGTTGGTACTCAATAAATATTGGCTAAGTGAATGTGACTTTACATGACAATTTTGTTGCTGCAACAAGACTGGAAATTCTCTTATTTAACATTCTTCATATTCCACCTCTGCAATATTTATAACCTATTCTCCTTCCTCTAACTCTTTAATCATTAATGGCCAAATGGAAATTTATATGACCTAAGGCTAAAGCCATCAAATTTGGATTAAATCTTAGTTACCCATTACAGTGAATAATTTTCTTAAAATCTTTATTTTAGACAGTCTCTTTTTACTGAGCATGAAAATATATAATTAGTATATATGATATAATTTGAAGTATCAATTATGTTTAAACAAAATATTATGCTTCTCTTTTAGAACTTTTTTATTAGAGGCATGGAGCTTATACCCGGAGAAAAGTGGTTTGCCTGGTGAATTCATGAGCTTGAAAATGAAAACAACCTTGAGGAATTATCCAGGACATTTCTTGGACAACCATCACAATCTCTTCAAACAGTTCAGACTAATTTCAATTAATATTATTTTTAGAGATTCCCCACCTGAGAAAGTCCCTTTGGTAACCCAGTTGAAAGTTTACCAGAGGTTCTTCTTTATGTGTCATCTAAAACCTTTCTGGTAAAATGCCGATTTGTTTCCTATTTTCTATATTCAGTGAAGATACCAAAGGAATTGGCCTGGAACTATTTTTAAAAACATTTTGGGCTTAACAAATGCACACTACTATGTATAAAATAGATAACCAACAACATCCTACTGTGTAGCACAGAGAACTATATTCGATGTCTTGTAATAACCTATAACGGAAAAGAATCTGAAAAGGAATATATATATATATATATATATGAATATAGAGGGAGAGACCTTCAAGATGACAGAGGAGTAAGACGTGGAGATCACCTTTCTCCCCACAAACACATCAGAAATACATCTACATGTGGGATAACTCTTACAGAACACCTACTGAATGCTGGCAGAAGACCTCAGACCTCCCAAAAGGCAAGAAACTCCCCACGTACCTGGGTAGGGTAAAGAAAAAAGAAAAAACAGAGACAAAAGAATAGGGACGGGACCTGCAGAAGTGGGAGGGAGCTGTGAAGGAGGAAAGGTTTCCACACACTAGAAGCCCCTTCATGGGGGAGATGGGGGGGTTGGCAGGGGGGAAGCTTCGGAGCCATGGAGGAGAGCTCAGCAACAGGGGTGCAGAGGGCAAAGCAGAGAGATTCCCGCACAGAGGATCGGTGCTGACCAGCACTCACCAGCCTGATAGGCTTGTCTGCTCACCTGCCGGGACGAGTGGGGGCTGGGAGCTGAGGCTCAGGCTTTGGAGGTCAGATCCCAGGGAGAGGACTGGGGTTGGCTGTGTGAGCACAGCCTGAAGGGGGCTAGTGTGCCCCAGCTAGCCAGGAGGGAGTCCGGGAAAAGGTCTGGACCTGCCTAAGAGGCAAGAGACCATTGTTTCGGGGTGCGTGAGGAGGGGGGATTCAGAGCAACACCTAAACGAGCTCCAGCGATAGGTGCGAGCCACGGCTATCAGCATGGACCCCAGAGACGGGCATGAAATGCTAAGGCTGCTGCTGCCGCCGCCACCAAGAAGCCTGTGTGCAAGAACAGGTCACTATCCACACCTCCCCTCCCGGGAGCCTGTGCAGTCCGCCACTGCCAGGGTCCCGGGATCCAGGGACAAGTTCCCCTGGAGAACACACGGCACACCTCAGGCTGTGGCAACGTTATGTTGGCCTCTGCCGCTGCAGGCTCGCCCCACATTCTGTACCACTCCCTGCCCCGAGCCTGACTGAGCCAAAGCTGCTACTTTAACCTCGTCCTGTCTGAGTGAAGAACAGATGCCCTCAGGCTACCTATACACAGAGGCAGTGCCAAATCCAAAGCTGAACCCCAGGAGCTATGTGGACAAAGAAGAAAAGGGAAATATCTCCCAGCAGCCTCAGGAGCAGCGGATTAAAGCTCCACAATCAACTGGATGTACCCTGCATATCTGGAATAACTGAATAGACAACGAATCATCCCAAAATTGAGGCCATGGACTTTGTGTGATTTTGTCTGTATAGCTTTGCTTTTACCATTTCTCCTAGGGTTCTGACTGTCTGTTTTTGTTGCTGTTGTTTTAGTATAGATTTTAGCGCTTGTTATCATTGGTGGATTTCTTTTTTGGTTTGGTTGCTCTCTTCTTTCTATTTTTTTTATTAATTTTAATTTTTAAAATTTTGAATAATATTTTTTTTCTTAACAGCTTTATTTTATTTTTTCTTTCCTTCTTTCTATTTTTCTCCCCTTTCTTCAGAGCCATGTGGCTGACAGGGTTTGGTGCTCTGGCCGGGTGTCAGGCCTGCACCTCTGAGGTGAGAGAGCTGAGTTCAGGACATTGGTCCACCAGAGACCTCCTGGCTCCAAGTACTATCAAATGGTGAAAGCTCTCCCAGAGATCTCCCTCTCAATGCTAAGACCCAGCTCCACTCAACGATCAGCAAGCTACAGTGCTGGACACCCTATGCCAAACAACTAGCAAGACAGGAACACAACCCCACCCATTAGCAGAGAGGCTGCTTAAAATCATAGTAAGATCACAGACACTGCAAAACACACCACCAGACGCAGTCCTGCCAACCAGAAAGACAATATCCAGCCTCATCCACCAAACACAGGCACCAGTCCCTTCCACCAGGAAGCCTACACAACCCGCTGACCAACCTTACCCACTGGGGGCAGACACCAAAAACAACAAGAACTATGAACCTGCAGACTGTGAAAAGGAGACCCCAAACACAGTAAGTTAAGCAAAATGAGAAGACAGCAACACACAGCAGATGAAGGAGCAAGGTAAAAACCCACCATACCAAACAAATGAAGAGGAAATAGGCAGTCTACCTGAAAAAGAATTCAGAATAATGATAGTAAAGATGACCCAACATCTTGGGAATAGAATGGAGAAAATACAAGAAATGCTTAACAAGGACCTAGAAGAACTAAAGGGCAAACAAACAGTGATGAACAAGACAATAAATGAAATTAAAAATTCTCTAGAAGGAATCACTAGCAGAATAATGGAGGCAGAAGAACGGATAAGTGACCTGGAAGATAAAATAGTGGAAATAACTACTGCAGAGCAAAATAAAGAAAAAAGAATGAGAAGAATTGAGGACAGTCTCAGAGACCTCTGGGACAACATTAAACACACCAACATTCGAATGATAGCAGTCCCAGAAGAAAAAGAGAAAAAGAAAAGGGCTGAGAAAATATTTGAAGAGATTATAGTTGAAAACTTCCCTAATATGGGAAAGGAAATAGTCAGTCAAGTCCAGGAAGTGCAGAGAGTCCCATACAGGATAAATCCAAGGAGAAACACACCAAGACACATATTAATCAAACTATCAAAAATTAAATACAAAGAAAAAAAATTAAAAGCCACAAGGGAAAAACAACAAATAACACACAAGGGAATCCCATAAGGTTAACAGCTGATCTTTCAGCAGAAACTCTGCAAGCCAGAAGAGAGTGGCAGGGCATATTTAAACCAATAAAAGGGAAAAACCTACAACCAAGATTACTCTACCCAGCAAGGATCTCATTCAGATTCGACAGAGAAAGTAAAACCTCTACAGACAAGCTAAGAGAAGCAGCACCACCAAAGCATGTTTACAACAAATGCTAAAGGAACTTCTCTAGGCAGAAAACACAAGAGAAGGAAAAGACCTACAATAACAAACCCAAAACAATTAAGAAACTGGGAATAGGAGCATACATATCGATAACTACCTTAAATGTAAATGGATTAAATGCTCCAACCAAAAGACCTAGACTGGCTGAATGGATACAGAAACAAGACCCATATATATGCTGTCTACAAGAGACCCACTTCAGACCTAGGGACACATACAGACTGAAAGTGAGTGGATGGAAAAAGATATTCCATGCAAATGGAAATCAAAAGAAAGCTGGAGTCACAATTCTCATATCAGACAAAATAGAATTTAAAATAAAGACTATTACAAGAGACAAAGAAGGGCACTACATAATGACCAAGGGATCAATCCAAGAAGATGATATAACAATTGTAAATATTTATGCACCCAACACAGGAGCACCTCAATACATAAGAAAAATGATAACAGCCATAAAAGGGAAAATTGACAGTAATACGATCAGAGTAGGGGATATTAACACCCCACATTCACCAATGGACAGATCATCCAAAATGAAAATAAATAAGGAAACACAAGCTTTAAATGCTACATTAAACAAGATGGACTTCATTGATATTCGTAGGACATTCCATCCAAAAATAACAGAATACACTTTCTTCTCAAATGCACATGGAACATTCTCCAGGATAGATCATATCTTGGGTCACAAATCAAGCCTTGAGGAATTTAACAGAATTGAAATTGTATCAAGTATCTTTTCTGACCACAATGCTATGAGACTAGGTATGAATTACAGGAAAGAGATCTGTAAAAAATACAGACACATGGAGGCTAAACAATACACTACTAAATAACCAAGACATCACTGAAGAAATCAAAGAGGAAATCAAAAAATACCTAGAAACAAATGACAATGAAAACACGATGAACCAAGACCTATGGGATGCAGCAAAAGCAGTTCTAAGAGGGAATCTTATAGCAATAAAATCTTACCTCAAGAAACAAGAAAAATCTCAAATAAACAACCTAACCTTACACTGAAAGCAATTAGAGAAAGAAGAACAAAAAAACTCCAAAGTTAGCAGAAGGAAGAAATCATAAAAATCAGATCAGAAATAAATGAAAAAGAAATGAAGGCAACAATAGCAAATATCAATAAAACTAAAAGCTGGTTCTTTGAGAAAATAAACAAAATTGAAGAACCATTAGCCAGATTCATCAAGAAAAGGGAGAGGACTCAAATCAATAGAATTAGAAATGAAAAAGGAGAAGTAACAACTGACACTGCAGAAATACAAAGGATCATGAGAGATTACTACAAACAACTACATGCCAATAAAATGGACAACCTGGAAGAAATGGACAAATTCTTAGAAAAGCACACCTTCTGAGACTGAACCAGGAAGAAATAGACAATATAAACAGACCAAATACAAGCACTGAAATTGAGACTGTGATTAAAAATCTTCCAACAGGGCTTCCCTGTTGGCACAGTGGTTGAGAACCCGCCTGCCGATGCAGGGGACACGGGTTCGAGCCCTGGTCTGAGAAGATCCCACATGCTGCAGAGCAACTAAGCCCATGTGCCACAACTACTGAGGCCGTGTGCCACGACTACTGAAGCCCGCGTGCCTAGAGCCTGTGCTCCACAACAGGAGAGGCCACTGCAATGAGAAGCCTGAGCACCACAGCGAAGAGTAGCCCCCGCTCGCCTCAACTAAAGAAAGCCCGCGTGCAGTGACGAAGATCCAACACAGCCAAAAATAAATTAAATAAATAAATTAAAAAAAAAAATCTTCCAACAAACAAAAGGCCATGACTAGGTGGCTTCACAGACGAATTCTATCAAACATTTAGAGAAGAGCTAACACTTCTCCTTCTCAAACTCTTCCAAAATATAGCAGAGGGAGGAACACTCCCAAACTCATTCCACAAGGCCACTATCACCCAGATACCAAAACCAGACAAAGATGTCAGAAGGAAGGAAAACTACAGGCCAATATCACTGATGAACTTAGAGGCAAAAATCCTCCACAAAATACTAGCAAAGAGAATCCAACATCACATTAAAAGGATCATACACTATGATCAAGTGGGGTTTATCCCAGGAGTGCAAGGATTCTTCAATATACGAAAATCAATCACTGTGTTAAACCATATTAACAAATTGAAGGAGAAAAACCATATGATCATCTCAATAGATGCAGAGAAAGCTTGTGACAAAATTCAACACCCATTTATGAAATAAACCCTCCAAAAGTAGGCATAGAGGGAACATCCCTCAACATAATAAAGGCCATCTTTGACAAACCCACAGCCAACATCATTCTCAATGGTGAAAAACTGAAACCCTTTCCTCTAAGATCTGAACAAGACAAGGTTGTCCACTCTCACCACTAATATTCAACACAGTTTTGGAAGTCTTAGCCACAGCAGTCAGAGAAGAAAAAGAAATAGAAGGAATCCAATTTGGAAAAGAAGACGTAAAGCTGTCACTCTTTGCAGATGATGATACTATACATAGAGAATCCTAAAGATGCTTCCAGAAAACTCCTAGATCTAATCAATGAATTTGGTAAAGTAGCAGGATACAAAACTAATGCACAGAAATCTCTTGCATTCCTGTACACTAATGATGAAAAATCTGAAAGAGAAATTAAGGAAACACTCCCATTTACCATTGCAACAAAAAGAATAAAATACCTAGGAATAAACCTACCTAAGGAATCAAAAGACCTGTATGCAGAAAACTATAAGACAATGATGAAAGAAATTAAAGGTGATACAAACAGATGGAGAGATATACCATGTTCTTAGATGGGAAGAATCAGTATTGTGAAAATGACTCTACTACCCAAAGCAATCTACAGATTCAATGCAATCCCTATCAAACTACCAATGGCATTTTTCACAGAACTAGAACAAAAAATTTCACAATTTGTATGGAAACACAAAAGACCCTGAATAGCCAAAGCAATCTTGAGAAAGAAAAACGGAGCTGGAGGAATCAGGCTCCCAGATGTCAGACTATACTACAAAGCTACAGTAATCAAGACAGTATGATACTGGCACAAAAACAGAAATATAGATCAATGGAACAGGAGAGAAAGCCCAGAGATAAACCCACGTACATAAGGTCACCTTATTTTTGATAAAGGAGGAAAGAATATACAATGGAAAAAAGATAGCCTGTTCAATAACTGGTGCTGGGGAAACTGGACAGCTACATGTAAAAGAATGAAATTAGAACACTCCCTAACACCATACACCAAAATAAACTGCAAATGGATTAAAGACCTAAGTGTAAGGCCAGACACTATAAAACTCTTAGAGGAAAACATAGGCAGAACACTCTATGACATAAATCACAGCAAGATCCTTTCTGACCCACCTCCTAGAGAAATGGAAATAAAGACAAAAATAAACAAATTGGACCTAATGAAACTTAAAAGCATCTGCACAGGAAAGGAAACCATAAACCAGACTAAAAGACAACACTCAGAATGGGAGAAAATATTTGCAAATGAAGCAACTGACAAAGGATTAATCTCCAAACTTTACAAGCAGCTCATGCAGCTCAATATCAAAAAAACAAAGAACCCAATCCAGTAATGCGCAGAAGACCTAAATAGACATTTCTCCAAAGAAGATATACAGATACAAAGAAGATATACAGATTGCCAACAAACACATGCAAGGATGCTCAACATCACTAATTATTAGAGAAATGCAAATCAAAACTACAATGAGGTGTCACCTCACTCCAGTCAGAATGGCCATCATCAAGAAATCTACAAACAATAGATGTTAGAGACGGTGTGGAGAAAAGGGAACCCTCTTGCACTCTTGGTGGGAATGTGAATTGGTACAGCCACTATGGAGAACAATATGGAGGTTCCTTAAAAAACTAAAAATAGAACTACCATACAACCCTGCAATCCTACTACTGGACATATATCCTGAGAAAACATAATTCAAAAAGAGTCATGTACCACAATATTCATTGCAGCTGTATTTACAATAGCCAGGACATGTAAGCAACCTAAGTGTCCATCGACCGATGAATGGATAAAGAAGATGTGGTACATATATACAATGGAATATTACTCAGCCATAAAAAGAAACAAAATTGAGTTGTTTGTCGTTAGGTGAATGGACCTAGAATATGTCATACAGAGTGAAGTAAGTCAGAAAGAGAAAAACAAATACTGTATGCTAACACATGTATATCGAATCTAAAAAATAAAAATGACAAAACAAATGGTTTTGAAGAACCTAGGGGCAGGATAGGAATGAAGGTGCAGATGTAGAGAATGGACTTGAGCACACGGGGAGGGGGAACGGTAAGCTGGGATGAAGTGAGAGAGTGGCATGGACTAATATATACTACCAAATGTAAAATAAATAGGTAGTGTGAAGCAGCCACATAGCACAGGGAGATCAGCTTGGTGCTTTGTGACCACCTAGAGGAGTGGGATTGGGAGAGTGGGAGGGAGACACAAGAGGAAGGATTTATGGGGATATATGTATATGTATAGCTGATTCACTTTGTTATAAAGCAGAAACTCACACACCATTGTAAAACAATTATACTCCAATAAAGATGTTTAAAAAAATAAAGAATATATATATATATACACACACACACATATATGTATATAAAGCTGAATCACTTTGCTGTACACCAGAAGGTAACACAACATTGTAAGTTAACTATACTTCAATTTAAAAAGTGGTTATAAAAAGGAATTAAACAAACAACACCCCCCAAACCCAGTGAGGCAGTAGTACAAAAAAAAACAAAAACAAACCCAAAAACCAAAACTAAGCAAACAAAAAAACCACTTTGTATCATTGATGGTAGTGTTGAAATTATTCTCAGTCTTCTTAGCTTTTGTTGATTTATCTTCACTTGTGTTCCTAGCTGTATTTTTTCTGTCCCCACTATCTGGAATACTTTCTTCTACCCTTCCAGTTTATTATTCACCATTATTTTCCATTCATTTCAAAAGTGGTTTGTGGAACTTGGAGTCACTGCTTGTAATGAAAAAAAAAAAAAAAAAAAGGTAAGCTCCCAGTCTCTTCCTGATGAAGAATTTGCTATCTAATATGACAAAATTAAATGATAATATAAGGCAGGGTTTGGCAAAGTGAAGTCCACGTACCAAATCCAGCCTGTGTCTATTGTAATAAAATTTTATTGAATCGTAGACAAGCTCATTCATTTGCAGATTGTCTAGGGCTACTTTTGCCCAAGTTGTACCATTGTGACTGAAACTGCATGGCCTGTAAAGCCGCATATATAGTATTTGACTCTTTATGGAAAAAGTTTGCTGACCTAAGGCAGTCAATGATTAAGGGTTAACGGAGTGGTCAACATTTAGTAGGTACCTGTAGGAAGTGATTCTCAATCTGTGTAAGAAAGAGGCAGGTTTGTTTTTTTTTCTCCAATTTATCATGGACTTTTAAAAAATACAATAAAAATAAAATCATTAGAAACATGAAACAAAGACATACAAAATACAAGCCCAAAGTTTTTAGTATTAAATTCAACCAATATAAAATCACTTTGTCAAATTGCTGTAAGTTTCTAATTGCTACTCTTAGTTTTGGTACTTATCTCATCATGGAGCCATAACAAACAGTTCATATAAGGGCACCAGCTCAAGCACCATACTTTGAGTAGCACTTGTCTAAAAAATATCTAACTGAACCAATCTCCCTTGCTCGACACACTGGATTTTTTTTAAGTTACTTTTCTTTTTTTATATTTATTTTATTTACTTATTTGCTTGTACCGGGTCTTAGTTGTGGCAGGCACGCTCCCAGGTTGTGGCTTGTGGGCTCCTTAGTTGAGGCACATGGGCTCCTCAGTTGTGGCGTGCAAACTCTCAGTTGCAGCATGCATGTGGGATCCAGTTCCCTGACCAGGGATCGAACCCAGGCCCCCTATATTGGAAGCATGGAATCTTAACCACTGTGCCACCAGAGAAGTCCCTCGAGACACCAGATTAATACAAAATCTGCAATCAGGTTATGGTCAACAAGACTTCAGGCCTGTGAAATATTCTGTCTCTTTAAGGTAACTTTTTGTCCTTCTGTTCTGATACGTTGTGTTGATATGATTTAGGTCCTAGAGGACAATTTTCTTTCTCTTATTTTCAGGAATTAGTACATTGCAAATGGACTCATTCTAGGCAAGCTAACACTACAGTATTATTTTTTTTTTACTGAAAAATAATTGTTTCAGGCAAGTCTTTAGGAACAGTGCATTTTCCTCCTTGCCGACAAACTTACATAAGAAGTAAAGTCATCTATATCTAAATTGTGGTGGTGGTTATACATCCATGTGCATTTGTCAAAACTCATAGAACTATACCCCTAAAAGGAGTGATTTTTACAGTACGTAAATTATCCTGAAATAAAGCTGACTTTTAAAAAAAATGAAGATTATAGGGCACTTTCCACTGAAGTTTCTCTTTTAGTAGGTAGGAAATGCTGGCACCAGTGGGGTTAGAAATATGTGAAGTGTATTGGCTGAATGTTCCTGTACCCTCTCCCCATGAAGGATGTCTTACCTTAAGGAATAAAAATATTCAAGTCCAGGGCCCAAGCCTCCCTCCCCAGGAAGGTGCTATTTGGACAAAGCTCTAGCTTTTGAGGTTTGTTATCCCTTTAGTGATCGACCCTTGCTTTCCTTAGAGACATAAACTTATTCAGTTAGGATGCAGTCACGTGTTGGAGGTCTGTGAGTCATTCTGACCATAATAGGGGACTTTGCGTGTTTCTGTTCTGATCAATTTTGTAAATTTTCCTCATTCGTGACCAAGTTCTTGTGGTAGAGATGAAGGTTAGCAAGAGATATCAGACTGTAGACTGCAGATAAGTGGTCAGAGTATTCAGTGAAGGAAGAAGGCATAAAGTGCTGTAGCCACGAAGGTTTCATGGAAGAGATGGGTTTAACATGGAGATGGTTAGGATTTGTACAGAAAAGTATTCCAGATGTGAAATTTGAGGCATACTGCTAAGGCATTCTAGCTGGACCAGAGGATTACCATTGGTATGTAGTGTGTGGGACAAGGTAAGAAAAACAGATTTATCCTGTCGGCAATAAGAAGCCATGACAAGTTTTTCACGAGGGGTGTGTAATCCTTGTTAAAAATCTAGCTAAAATCCCACTTGCTCAAGCCTATACTTAAAGTTCATATTGTAAAAGACTTGATAGCATCCTATTTTCTGTGTTTGCACTTTGTTTTTATTCTAGACCATGAGCTCTTACGGGCAGGAAATCTCTTACTTTTGGTTGACCTGGAGTGAGCAGTTCTTGCTGAATTAGTTCAAAAGCATTCTTTATTCCTTTAACCTACTGCAGTCTTATAGGCTGGTCTTTTAGTCAGTAACAGATTTTCTATCTCTCTCTTGAATATTCGGTGTGAATCTTGTAAGATTGTGGTCTATAGTTGGAAACTTACCTAATAGTTCCTACTCTAGTTAATACAAGTCATTGCCATGCCCCCCCCCCGCCAGCTTTTTTTTAAAAATAGCGATGCAATGCTGACTTATGTTTATCTTGAGTTCATACAATCTTAAATCCTTGGCAGGGGATTTAGATATTTGTTGTGCAACACAATCTTTGGAAACTTACCATAAAATGCTCTCTGAAAGTGGAAATTATGTTTTGAAAGGCTGGCACCCTGCAAAATAATGTAGATTCCCTGCAAGGTTGACAGCAAGATTTATAGTTGTTTCCCAACTTGTCCTGCCAAACAACCCTGTCGTGTCTCATCATGGTTACTCTTGGTTGCCAAGCTTGAGTGGTAATCAGAAAATCTTGTGGTAACATAAATTGTGGTGCGTCACTTTTAGGCTTGGGAAGGAATAAATAATCTACCAAGGACTTTGTCTCCTTTAATGACGACAGGGGATGGGAAGAAAGTTGTCATTAGAGTTTTCCATATCAAAAGTGCCCCACTCTTCCACCCTTCCCTCCCCAATCCCGTGTTGACTGAGCCTCCTCTGTATGCTCAGAGCACCCCGCAGTTATTCTTTCAAAGTGCTTACCACATCGTATTCCCATCGCCAGTGTACATGTCTATTTGTTCCACATTGTGTCAGTGTTTTCAATGATGGGGACTGATTCTTCGTCATCTCTGTATCACCAATGGCTAATGGAGTGTCTGACGCATGGTGGCTAGTTAATGAGTATTTGTTGAATTTAACTAAGACTAATAATAATAATAGCTAGCATTGAGTGCAATTACTTTGTACCAGCCACTGCTTTAAGGGCTTCACAAGTATTAATCCATTTAACCCTCTCTATAATCCTATTCAAATTATACACATCAGAAAAATAACAATGAAGTTAAGTAAGTATCAGGTAAATTCGAGATTATAAAGCTGATGAGTGGTAGAAATATGTGTTTTGTGTGTATGCATGTATGCTTTACACAAGCATGTATGTATTCCATGATATACTATGTTTATTTAACAGTGGATGGAAATATGTTCTTTATCCATTCCCCTATTGATGGACATTTAGGTTATTTCCTTTTTTTTTTCCCTATATAGAGAATACCATAGGACATGTTTGAGTATGGATATTTCTCCAGAGTTGATGAAAAGGAATTCGTGGGTCATAGGATGGGTGCATTTTTCCTGTGATAGACATGGCCAAACTGTTGTCCCAAATGTCTGTGAGAGTGATGCTAGTAGTTTCTCTACACAAAAGATAACTGGAATAAGTGGAGAGATATGTCATGTCCCTAGATAGAAAGTCTCAGTTTTCTAAAGAAGGCAGTCCTCATCAAATTAATCTGTAAATCCTATGGAGTTCCAATTAAAACCCAAGAGAAATTTTTAAAGAAGTTTGACAGGCTGATTCTAACTTTTAAGAGGTAGAGAAAATAAGCAAGAAAATTTGAGAAATTTTGAAAAAATAACAAAGAAGGAGTGGTAATGTTACCATGAAGAAACGTTTGGGAGGAAAGGAGAAGAGATGGAGGAAGGTGAGAAATAAAGAAAGGCTACCAACTAGAACAATTTCCATGATATATTATAAACGAAGCCTGTAGAATATAATTTCTACCTTTAATACTACTGCAAATATGTGAAATTTGAAAATGCATATATACAAGGACTGGAAGAAAACCTGGCTAAAGGAAAACATTGACCCAGTTAGGTGATGGGATTGTGGACTATTTTTGTTTTGGAATGCAGACTTTTTAATATATTTTTTTCAATAATGTGCATAAATATAAACATGATCAGAACATTAAGGAAAATCTTATTTTCTTAATTTTTAATATTGTCCCATCTTCTTCCTTCACAATGTTGCCTATGACAATTCAGATAGCATTGATGTCATTGATTCAGGTGTCATTAATTATTGCTCCTTTAGGGCAATGTTTTACTGTCTGGAAACTAAGAGGTTTGGGGTTTTGTTTTTTCTTTTTATTCTAGAATTTCACCACAGTGTGTCTAGGTGCGGTTCTTTATCCATACATCCTGCTTAAATGGAGCAGGACCCTATGGTCCTTCCCCCCACCACCATGTCCTCCGCCTGCCTTTTGGCTGTGGAAAAACTTTAACCAAAGAGTAAGTTTAATCAGAGAAGTGAGAAAATGCAGAAACAAAGGAAAACAGTCCAACAAGACTAAATAATAATAGTTTAGTCATTAAACATAGTTAAGGACATTTAGTTCCTTCTCAAGGGCTATAGATAATATTCTGAGCCATATCCTTTGAGCTTATACTGAAACCCCTACCAGGTGGAAAAAGTTAACTACATGATGACCAGACTGTAGCCATGACATAAGCTGCCACAATTCTGAGAACTGGCCTCAAGGAAATGGGAACAAACCGACCCTGGAACTGAAGATTAACTATACCTAAAACAATCAAGGTGACACTGGTCAGACCACTGCAGGACCAATTTCAAGATGACTCTCAAGACGGGAATTTCTCGGCAGTCCATTGGTTAGGACTCTGCCCTCTCCTTGCCAAGGGCCGGGGTTCAATCCCTGGTTGGGGAACTAGGATCCCACAAGCTGTGCAGCACGGCCAAAAAAAAAAAAAAAAGAAAAAAGAAAAAAAATGACTGTCAGAGCTGACTGTGCTGTTTCTCCATGTACCCCCCTCCATTCACCTATAAAAGCTCTTGCCTACTGATTGGGGCAGGGGGAGGAGTTGACCTTTGGACAGGAGTCCACCCCTCCCCACCAGTTGCTGGCATCTGAAATAAAGCAAACTTTCCTTTCCATCAACCTTGCCTCTTTATTGGCTTTTGAGTGGCGAGCAGTTGGACCCCCACTTTTGGTAACACTGCTTGACAACTGATGGGCCTGTTAAATCTGAGAACTCATGTCTTTCTTATAGTTCTGAGAATTTTTCTTTTATTATTGTTTTGTCTCTTCTCCTTCCTATCTACTTTTTGCAAATCTCTTCTGGGACTTCCCTGGGGGTCCAGTGGTTAAGACTTCACCTTCCAATGCAGGGGATGCAGGTTTGATCTCTGGTTGGGGAACTAAGATACCACATGTCTCACAGCCAAAAAGCAAAACATACACACACAAAAGCCCAAAAAAACAAACAGAAACAATATTGTAACAGATCCAATAAAGACTTTACAAATGGTCCACATCAAAAAAATAAATACATAAAAAAATAAAAATCTCTTCTTTTTCTCTTGGCACTGATTGTAGACAAATGCTGGAACATCTGGATATACACTCTGTGTCTCCTAACTTTTCTTTCTTGTTCTGCACTACATTCTGAGAGACACTTATTTTATTGAAGGGGCGCTAGTGACTAGAAGGGAGCAGTCTAAGGAAGGCTTCTGGGGTATTATTGAAGTTTTCTTTCTCTTTTTTTTAAATTTTTAAATTAAATTTAATTTATGTTTTAAACAGCATGTTCTTATTAGTTATCTATTTTATACATATTAGTGTATATATGTCAATCCCAATCTCCCAATTCATCTCACCCCACCCCTCACTTTCCCCCACTTGGTGTCCATATGTTTGTTCTCTACATCTGTGTCTCAATTTCTGTACATGGGTTTAGCCTCCATGTGTTTGTGTTTTTTTACGTTTTTTTCCCTGTAACTGATTTCTAATCTCATAGTGTTGTGGTCGGAAAAGATGCTTGATATGATTTCAGTTTGCTTAAATTTACTGAGACTTGATTTGTGACCCAAGATGTGATCTATCCTGGAGAATGTTCCATGAGCACTTGAGAAGAAAGTATATTCTGCTGTTTTTGGATGGAATGTCCTATAAATATCAAATACATCTATCTGGTCTATTGTGTCATTTAAAGCTTGTGTTTCCTTATTAATTTTCTGTCTGGATGATCTGTCCATTGATGTAAGTGAGGTGTTAAAGTCTACCACTATTATTGTGTACTGTCGATTTCCTCTTTTATGACTGTTAGCAGTTGTCTTATGTATTGATGTGCTCCTATGTTGGGTGCATATATATTTATAATTGTTATATCCTCTTCTTGGATTGATCCCTTGATCATTATGTAGTGTCCTTCCTTGTTTCTTGTAACATTCTTTATTTTAAAGTTTATTTTGTCTGATATGAGAATTGCTACTCCAGCTTTCTTTTGATTTCCATTTGCATGGAATATCTTTTTCCATCCCCTCACTTTCAGTCTGTATGTGTCCCTAGGTCTGAAGTGGGTCTCTTGTAGACAGCATATATATGGGTCTTGTTTTTGTATCCATTCAGCGAGCCTGCGTCTTTTGGTTGGAGCATTTAATCCATTCACATTTAAGGTAACTAGCAATATGTATGTTCCTATTACCATTTTCCTAATTGTTATGGGTTTGTTTTTGTAGTTCCTTATCTTCTCTTGTGTTTCCCACTTAGAGAAGTTCCCTTAGCATTTGTTGTAGAGCTGGTTTGGTGGTGCTGAATTCTATTAGCTTTTGCTTGTCTGTAAAGCTTTTGATTTCTCCCTTGAATCTGAATGAGATCCTTGCTGGGTAGAGTAATCTTGGTTGTAGGTTCTTCCCTTTCATCACATTAAATATATCATGCCATTCCCTTCTGGCTTGTAGAATTTCTGTTGAGAAATCAGCTGTTAACTTTATGGGAGTTCCGTTGTATGTTATTTGCATTTTTTGCTTGTTGCTTTGCTTGTGCCGTAATTTTTCTTTGTCTTTAATTTTTGTCAGTTTGGTTACAAAGTATCTTGGCATGTTTCTCTTTGGGTTTATCCTGCCTGGGACTCTCTGTGCTTTCTGGACTTGGGTGGCTATTTCCTTTCCCATGTTAGGGAAATTTTAGACTATAATCTCTTCAAATATTTTCTCTGGTCCTTTGTCTCTCTCTTCTCCTTCTGGGACCCCTATAATGCAAATGTTGTTGCATTTAATGTTGTCCCAGAGGTCTCTTAGGCTGTCTTCATTTCTTTTCATTCTTTTTTCTTTATTCTGTTCTGCAGCAGTGAATTCCACCCTTCTGTCTTCCAGTTCACTTAGCTGTCCGTCTGCCTCAGTTATTCTGCTATTGATTCCTTCTAGTGTAGTTTTCATTTCACTTATTGTATTGTTCATCTCTGTTTGTTTGTTCTTTAATTCTTCTAGGTCTTTGGTAAACATTTGTTGCATCTTCTCAATCTGTGCCTCCATTCTTTTTCCGAGGTCCTGGATCATCTTCACTATGATTATTCTGAATTCTTTTTCTGGAAGGTTGCCTATCTCCACTTCATTTAGTTGTTTTTCTGGGGTTTTATCTTGTTCCTTCATCTGATTCATAGCCCTCTGCCTTTTCATCTTGTCTATCTTCTGTGAATGTGGTTTTTGATCCACAGGCTGCTTCTGCTGTCTGCCCTCTGGTGGATGAGGCTATCTAGGAGGCTTGTGCCAGCTTCCTGATGGGAGGGACTGGTGGTTGGTAGAGCTAGGTGTTGCTCTGGTGGGCAGAGCTCAGCATAACTTTAATCCACTTATTTACTGATGGGTGAGGCTGGGTTCCCTCCCTATTGGTTGTTTGGCTTGAGATGACCCAGAACTGGAGCCTACCCGGCTCTTTGGTGAGGCTAAAGGTGGACTCTAGGAGGGCTCATGCCAAGGAATACTTCCCAGAACTTCTGTTGCCAGTGTCCTTGTCCCTGCAGTGAGCCACAGCCACCCCCCGCCTCTGCAGGAGACCCTCTAACACTAGCAGGTAGGTCTGGTTCAGTCTCCCCTGGGGTCACTGTTCCTTCCCCTGGGTTCTGATGCACATACTACTTTGTGTGTGCCCTCCAAGAGTGGAGAGTCTCTGTTTCCCCTGAGTCCTGTTGAAGTCCTGTGATCAAATCCCACTAGCCTTCAAAGTCTGATTCTCTAGGAATTCCTCTTCCTGTTGCTGGACCCCCAGGTTGGGAAGCCTGACGTGGGGCTCAGAACCTTCACTCCAGTGGGTGGACTTCTGTGGTATAAGTGTTCTCCAGTTTGTGAGTCACTCACCCACCAGTTATGGGATTTGATTTTATTGTGATTGTGCCCCTCCTACCGTCTCACTGTGGCTTCTCCTTTGTCTTTGGATGTGGGGTATCTTTTTTGGTGAGTTCCAGTGTCTTCCTGTTGATTATTGTTCAGCAGTTAGTTGTTATTACAGTGCTCTCGCAAGAGGGAATGAGCACACATCCTTCTACTCCACCATCTTGAACCAATCTCCTCCCTTTCTTTCTTTCTTTCCTTCATTCTTTCTTTCCTTCTTTCCTTCCTTCTTTCTCTTTCTCTCTTCTTTCTTTCTTTCCCTCTTCCTTTCTTTCTTTCTCTCTCTCTTTCTCTCTCTCTTTCTCACTTTCTTTCTTTCTCTTTTTCACTCTTTCTTTCTCTTTCTTTCTCTCTTTCTCTCTCTCTTTCTTTCTTTCTGTCTTGTTTTCTTTCTCTCTCTCTCTCTCTCCCTTTCTTTCTTTCTCTCTCTCTCTTTCTTCTCTCTCTCTCTCTTTCTCTCTCTTTCTTCCTCCCTTTCTTTCTTTCTTCCTTCCTCCCTCCCTCCCTCCCTCCCTCTCTCTCTCTCTTTCTCTCTTTCTTTCTTTCCCACACAGCTTGCAGGATCTCAGTTCCCCAATCAGGGTTTGAACCCAGGTCATGGCAGTGAAAGCCCAGAATCCTAACCTCTAGGCCACTAAGGGAACTCTCGGTTCTGTTTCTTGATCTTAGGTTGGTTACATGCAATTGCTCGACTGGTGAAAATTCTTAAGCATTAGATGGCTAATGAATACACTTATTTCTTTTCTTTTTTTTTAAATTTAATTAATTAATTTATTTTTGACTGTATTGGGTCTTTATTGCTGTGTGGGGGCTTCCTCTAGTTGCAACGCGTGGGGGCTACTCTTCATTGCAGTGTGCAGGCTTCTCATTGCAGTGGCTTCTCTTGTTGCGGAGCATGGGCTCTAGGTGTGCGGGCTTCAGTAGTTGTGGCACACAGGCTCAGTAGCTGTGGCTCATGGGCTCTAGAGTGCAGGCTCAGTAAGTTGCGGTGCATGGGCTTAGTTGCTCCACAGCATGTGGGATCTTCCCGGACCAGGGCTCGAACCTGTGTCCCCTGCATTGGCAGGCGGATTCTTAACCACTGTGCCACTGGGGAAGCCCATAAATACACTTATTTCAATAAAGAATTAAAAAATAATAATTTCAAGGTTTTTATTGGCCTGAACAACTGGAAAGATGAAATTGCCATTCACTGAGATGAAGAAGGCTGCAGGTAGAGTAGCTTTGGGGAGAAGCCCAGGAATTGAAATTTGAATATCTTGAGTTTGAACTGTCTCTCAGATATGGAGGAAGAGATGTCAATTATTGTGTTCAATTTTCCTGATAAATTCTCTTAGTCTATTTGGGCTGCCATAACAAAATACCACAGATTAACAGTCTTATAAACAACAGAAATTTATTTCTCAAAGTTCTAGAGGCTGGAAGTCCAAGATCAGGGTGCCAGCATGGTTGGGTGAGGGCCCTCTTCCGGGTCTCAGACTGCCAACTTCTTGCTGTGTCCTCATGTGGTGGAAGGGGCTAGGGGAGCTCTGCAGGGCCTCTCTTATAAGGACACTAATTCCATTCATGGGGGTTTCACCTTCATGACCTAAGCACTTCCCAGAAGCCCCAACTCCTAAAATCATCACATTGGGCATTAGGATTTCAACGTATGGATTTGGGGGACACAAGCATTCAGACCATACCACAAGTCAAGTAAGTCCTTCTCCTTTCTTCCTTTCTTCTTTCTTTTTCTTCCTTCCTTCCTTCCTTTCCTTCCTTCCTTCCTTCCTCCTTCCTTCCTCCCTCCCTCCCTCTCTTCCTTCCTTCCTTCCTTCCTTCCTTCCTTCCTTCCTTCCTTCCTTCCTTCCTTCTTTCTTTCTTTCTTTCTTTCTTTCTTTCTTTCTTTCTTTCTTTCTTTCTTTCTTTCTTTCTTTCTTTCTTTCTTTCTTTCTTTCGCCTTCCTTCCTTCTTCCCCTTCCTCCCTCCCTCCCTCTTTCCTTCCTTCCTTCCCTCCTTGCTTTCTTTCTCTCCCTCTGTCTCCCTCCCTTCTTCCCTTCCTTTTTTTAATTTGATCCCACCTGATTTCTATCTTTTGGGCATTTCTTTTTCCAGGCCTCAAGAGCACCTGTTCTTATTTTTCAGCCTGTCACAGCGATTCAAATTCTTTGCTTCACTTTTTGAAACCTCAGTTTCCTTACCTATAAAATGTGCCAAAGAATAGCTGCTTAGCTCATGAATTTATCAGCTAAGGACCGAATGAGATTATAGAAAGGAAAGTGCTTGGTAAATTGTATACTCTATAAAATGTTAAATTTCTGTTAGCTCTTACTTTTTCAAGAGTGATTGATTTCATGATTTGATATATGGACTCTGTTTTCTTTCTAATTGTGATTGTTTTCATTGAGTTTAGATGGCCCACATTTTAGTGGTGACATACTTGAAATCTCCAGTTGTGGTTAGCAGGATTATGGGAAGTGGGACCAAGGATATTTAGACCCATTTCTGATCCCAAGTTTTTTTCTGCCACATGACATGTTGAGTTGAAAACAATGGACCTCCTCCTTACTCCTTTTATAAATGTTTACAGCACTCTTCTTCCACTCACTCCCCTAAGGACAAGGATTAAGCTTTACTCATTTTGGTAGCCTCAGTGCCTGGCATAGCATGTCACGTAGTAGGCAGTCATTTCATGTATATTTTTTTAACAATTGATTGGACTTTAGCAACAATTTTTGTCTGGACTGACTCGAGGGATATTATTAGTGTGATAAAAATTTTTGCTTAAAAATATTCCAACAAGGTTTCACTGGCATGTTCATAGTGCCAATGGTGTGGGTATTTGTTTTAAGCAGAAAAATTGCCTTATTAGGACTAAATTCAGCATGGTTGTCCACAATCGAAACACTAATTATAACTTAAAAAACTGAAAAAGCTATACTTATTGAGAACTGCTATTTATTGAAATTGTCTCTAATGTCACAGTAACCCTGAAAGTCTCACTTTTGTTAAGATGCAGAACTGGAATGCATATCCTGGTCTGACTCCAAAGCCAATGTAACCAAGCAGGACCCTATGGACCTTCCTGGGACAGACTGCTCCCCACACCCTCTGCTTTAGCTCTTCTCCTTACTGTTATACCTAGATAACAGTATCTGGTGCACATTTCCTGGGTTATTTTACAGATGCTAAAACCCCCACCAAATGGAAGAGGCTAACTACACAGTGACTTTGAGCACGTAGCCCCCCAGGCCTACTGGAGCCTAAGGATTGATAATGTTAACCCCATGACACTGCCCTGTTACCTCACCATCAACCAATCGAGAATCGTGCACGAACTGATCACACACCCTGAGACTCCCCTCCTTCACCTGGCCTTTAAAAATGCTTTCCTGAAATCCATTGGGGAGTTTGGGCTTTTTGAGCACTAGCTGCCCTGGACTCCTTGCTTTGTGCTCTGCAATAAATGCTGCACTTTCCTTCATCACAGCCCGTTGTCAATAGATTGGTTTTACTGTGCATGGGTAAGCAGACCCAAGTTTGGTTCTGTGACACCAGCTCATTTAACTCTTCTGCCTCTAATTTGTTTCAAGCCAAGTAGGTAAGAAATATCAGCTGGCAGCAGCCTTATACAATTTCAGTTTTCTGTTGTTGGGGTACACTATTTACCCTATTTTTGCTCCATTTATTCACTTTTTTTTAGTGATAAAAGTAGTTTCTGATCCTCTTATTCTGTGTCATACTGACTTGCTTTTTTTCTTTTTCGTTCTTTTTTTCTTTTTTTGTTATTCGAACTCACACTGAGACTCTGAAAGATCTCGCCAGTTGTAGTCCTTACTTTTTCCAAAGGAAGAAGAGAAATGGCTTTTTTTCACAGAACTGTATCTAATTTTAGCATTGTTTATGCAATGACTTTGAAAGTATGTTCTCAAATTGTCGTTAGTCTCTTTGTGTAGCCCTTGTGGCCTAAGCAACAGTTGAGTTTAAATATTATTACATTTAGAGAGAGAAAAGGGCCTGATCTAGAAAAATGCAACAGACATTTATTGAGTGCCTACTATGTGTCAGTGTAATTACAGGCCCTGGGGAAACCCAGCAGTGAAAAATGCATACAAAAAAGTAGAGACAAAAAAGTATATATTTATACTAAAAAGTGATCCAATGGCAATGAAACATGCATTTTAAAATTCCTCTATAGATGATGTAATTTTTCCTTGAAACAGGTTATATACATTTGTGGGTTTAATATCTGCAGTATAATGATATTATTGTAAATGAGTAAAACCAAAGAGTAATATTACTTGCCCATTTTTTTTGTTTTTCTCTTTTGGATGCCTCAAACCATTTGCTAAGTATAAATTTGTATCTTAGCCTTTTGGTAGTAACCATTAATTTAAAGCAATTTGGGGCAATGAATGCTTCTACTTCAGTGAGGACTTCTGCTCAAAGCTTACTCTACATTTTTCTGGAGTTACATGCTGTTTGACATAAAAAGGAGACTATAATATTTATCATATGTTAGTGAGATGGAAGATCTTAAAGTGGAGGAAACTGCTTTTTAATGCTTTGGCAGGAATTTTAATAATTTCACAGTAAGAGAAAATACAGCTTATTTGGGGGGCAAGGATTTAAAATACCTCAGCAAATTTTAACTTTCATCAACTTTTCTATATGTACCCTGTGACAAAGGTGACTACAGAGTACCGTTTTACTCCTGGTATGTTGGTGGTGACACATGGCTTTGTCAAAGAATGACTCCGCAGAGACCTGTCTTGTAGCTTTGGAGCATAATAGATGCTCCTCTACTCTGCTCTATCCAATTCCAATTTCTCTTCCCAGTCAATGCCCTGCCACCATTGAACATTTGATTATCGATTCATTCTGATAGTACTCGTTAACTGCCTCTTGTATGCTGATCTCACATCAATTTCAAAGCTCCTGGCAACAGGGTCAGTGTCTTCAAATTTAAAACCCTTTTAATTTTTTAAAATTTATTTTATTGAAGTATAGTTGACTTACAATGTTGTGTTAGTTTATGGTGTATAGCAAAGTGATTCATATATCTATCTATCTATCTATCTATCTATTTATATTCTTTTCCATGTTCTTTTCCAATATGGTTTATTACAGGATATTGAATATAGTTCCCTGTGCTATATAGTAGGACCTTGTTGTTTATCCATTCTCTAGACAATAGTTTGCATCTGCTAATCCCAAACTCCCAATCCATCCCTCCCGTACCCCCCCCCCTTGGCAACCACAAGTCTGTTCTCTATGTGTGTGAGTCTGTTTCTGTTTCATAGATAAGTTTATTTGTGTCATATTTTAGATTCCTCATATAAGTGATATCATATGGTGTTTGTCTTTCTCTTTCTGACTTACTTCAATTAGTATGATAATCTCCGGGTCTATCCATGTTGCTGCAAATGGCATTATTTCATTCTTTCTTATAACTGAGTAGTATTCCATTTTATATATATATATATATATATACACATACCACATCTTCTTTATCCATTCATCTGTCCATGGACATATACGTTGGTAAAACCCTTTTTTAAAAATTTTTTTTGTTGTTGTCGTTTTTTTAAAATTTTATTTGGAGTATAGTTGATTTACAATGTTATATTAGTTTCAGGTGTACAGCAAAGTGAATCAGTTGTACATATACATATATCCACTCTTTTTTTTTTTTCTTTGCGGTACGCGGGCCTCTCACTGTTGTGGCTTCTCCCGTTGCGGAGCACAGGCTCCGGATGCGCAGGCTCAGCGGCCATGGCTCATGGGCCCTGCTGCTCTGCGGCATGTGGGATCTTCCCGGACTGGGGCACGAACCCGTGTCCCCTGCATCGGCAGGCGGACTCTCAACCACTGTGCCACCAGGAAAGCCCTATATCCACTCTTTTTTAGATTCTTTTCCCATATAGGCCATTACAGAATATTGAGTAGAGTTCCCTGTGCTATACAGTAGGTCCTCATTTGTTATCTATTTTATATTTAGTAGTGTGTATATGTCAATTCCAATCTCCCAATTTATCCCTACCCCCCTTACCCCCTGGTAACCATGATTTTGTTTTCTACATCTGTGACTCTACTTCTGTTTTGTAAATAAGTTCATTTGTACCCTTTTTTTTAGATTCCACATAAAAGCGATATAATATGCTATTTGTCTTTCTCTGTCTGACTTACTTTACTTAGTATGACAATCTCTAGGTCCATCCATGTTGCTGCAAATGGCATTATTTTGTTCCTTTTTTATGGCTGAGTAATATTCCATTGTATATATATGCCACATCTTCTTTATCCATTCATCTGTCCATGGACATTTAAGTTGCTTCCATGTCTTAGCTATTGTAAATAATGCTGCAATGAACATTGGGTGAATGTATCTTTTTGAATTATGGTTTTCTCAGGGTATATGCCCAGTAGTGGGATTGCTGGGTCATATGGTAGCTCTATTTTTAGTTTTTCGAGGGACCTCCATACTGTTCTCCATAGTGGCTGTACCAGTTTACATTCCCACCAACAGTGCAAGAGGGTTCACTTTTCTCCACACCCTCTCCAGCATTTATTGTTTGTAGATTTTTTGGTGATGGCCATTCTGACCAGTGTGAAGTTATACCTCATTGTAGTTTTGATTTGCATTTCTCTAATTATTAGTGATGTTGAGCATCTTTTCATGTGCATCATGGCCATCTGTATGTCTTCTTTGGAGAAATGTCTATCTAGATCTTCCACCCATTTTTTTGACTGGGTTGTTTGTTTTTTTGATATTGAGCTGCCTGAGCTCTTTGTATATTTTGGAGATTAATCCCTTGTCAGTTGCTTAATTTGCAAATGTTTTCTCCCATTCTGAGGGTAGAACCCTTTCCTTTTAAACTTTAGCTTCCCCTTCAACACATACCATATAGTAGGAACTCAAAATTTACTTTTGGATTCATTCATTTAGTCAAGGTGTAGGGATAAGTATCAGCAGTGTGGTGCCACGGAATGAGCACTCTACCATTTACCAGCTGTAGGACCTTAAGCTTTTCACAATCTCTCTGTGTTGGGGTTTCTTCTTTAAAACAAAGGTGCCTAAACTAATTTTTTTTTCAAATTCCTTTCAAATCTATGATCCAGTGACCCAAAGGAGTGAATAAGAATGCTCTATGTTTCTAATTTTCCACTCATGTCTTATAGTTAGTGAATGTTCTCCCATCCTCTGGGATTTATATTTATGACTCCTCATGATGGTATATAACAAAATGATTTAGAAGAAAGAGAAGAGCTTGAATACAGTGTAGTATGTTCAGCAGAAAATTAGTAAATAAAGAATAAAAAGGCAGATTTTTTTCACAGTCTATTGTTTTTCCAGGAACAGTTACCAATGGTTTCAAAACATATTCTTCAAAGAATAACAAGCCTTTTTCTCTTTAAAGCTTTCCCTTACATATTTTCTTTATTTTTAGCTGACTAGAGGATCTGTGTGTTATACACCAAATTTCCTCAAGCTGGCCTTCTTTTAACATATGCAATTTTTCTAATCACAGTTATTTGTGAGAGCAAGACTGCACATGCTGATAGGAAAGACAGCAGTGTTGGCTAATTTTAGGAATAATTAGACCAGTCATGGCAATAAAGGATTGGTCTATGTGTGTAGGGCCTTAGAAGAAATCAGTCTGGGATAAATATGTATATAAATCTTAATATGAATAAAATTCTTAATCTAATTAGAAAAGAAATCCTAATGGGAAATGATATATAATCTGTCTCACCTTCCTACCTCACAGAGCTGTTGCAGGGACTTAATAAGACTCAACACATTGATATCAGTTGACCATGAATAACACCATAGACCTGTATCCTTAGCACTGATGCCCACTCTGGGGTAAGGAGAAGGGCACACTCTTCAGTGCCTTTTTGACACCTTAAATTGCCATTGGTGAAGACTCCCAAATCTGCATTCCAACCTTGTTTCCTACCTTGATTTCCAATTTGATGTTTCCAACTGTCTATCAGGAATCACACATATGATAGTGAATCCCACCATCATTACCAAGTCAATAGAATCATAGTCAAATTGATCACCTTTCTCCTACCCCAATTGTTTTTCTTCCTGAACTTCCTAATTTTTCTCCAAGCCAGTTTTTCCCAGTGCAAACCAGAAAAGGAAAGATGTCTTAGGCTTTGCCTAAAGTGATCTAAACCTCCAAGTTGGAACAGCATCTAGAAAGAAAATAACTAGTTAGGGTCTGGGAAGTTGGAGAGGTGAGGCAGGAAGGGAGCTGGAGACAGAAAGCTTTGGAAACTGAAGGATTCTAAAGCAAGGAAAAGCACAATGGAATTGAAGGTCAGTTCAGGAACTAATTACACAAATTTGGTTCATCTGTTTCCCCCTCCTTATGTGGCTCAAGCAACTTCTGGGGGCTAGAATCTTATTTTTAAAGGGACCAGAAGGTATAGTAAAATTTCTGTTAACTATAAACACTTGTTTTTGAAATCTCAAAGGCTTGAAGCCATTTTGGAATCTTTAGTCCCCCAAATGTTCTACCAACTAAACAGTACCCAACAAATGCTTGTTAGAATGAATGGACGAAAGCCCTATTGATGCTTCCTTC
The DNA here is from genome assembly GCF_949774975.1 of Lagenorhynchus albirostris. Taxonomy (NCBI): domain Eukaryota; kingdom Metazoa; phylum Chordata; class Mammalia; order Artiodactyla; family Delphinidae; genus Lagenorhynchus; species Lagenorhynchus albirostris. Next base: position 48,880,396 of record NC_083116.1, read on the forward strand.
CCTAGGCCTTTTGTACTCACCCTTCCTACCCAATTCCCACGGTTAGCCGAGCCCCAAATCTCCCCTTTAGTATTTGAGGCCCTCCAAAATTTATTTCCAACCTATCTTTCCCTACTGCTCATCAAGATCTTCCCACTTATGTTAATCAGTCTCCATTCACTGTCTCCCGGTCATGTTCATTCTTTTGTTTCTTTACTCTTCCTTGTGCATACCCTCTCCCCTCATTTCAACTTAATCCAATATCCTTTAAGACCCAGTCCTATCACCTCTATGAAACCTTCTACATGCACTTCAGTGAAGATGAATCTCATCTTTCTTTAAATTTCTATTGTAATTCCTGCTGTATTAGCACTTAATCTTTATTTTTTCTCCTTAACGGTGTATGTGTCTTGACTTCCTAGAAGATGTGTGTGTCTTTGAGGGTAAATACTATGCATTACACTTCTTTTGTGTTACCCACAATGTTTAGCAAAAAAGGTTATTGAATGAATGATTCATGTTAAGTACAGAAATAGAGAAAAAGGGGATGATAATGAATAATATAAGCCTGTTTCACTTTATTATTCAAGAGATCAGCAAAGCACCTTAAAGACTGACAACATCCTTGACATCCCAAGTTTATAATAATAACACAATGTATACAAAGATGATACACAAATATATACAAAGATTACTGTATATATCATCTTTACAATATGTAATTGTATATAAAAGACAGAGGAGGGAATTTTCTAAAATAAGGATTTAATAGTTGAAACCAATTCGACATAAAAAAACCTTTTTTCTTACAAACATATTTGAGAATTTGTAAAGGGATTTATGCTTTTTGGATTTTAGAATGAATCTATTAGGCTTCTAATAAAAGATAAAATGGCCCCTGAAACAAGTGTTTTTTTTGATAAAGATCTATCCAATGAACTTCTAATGAGATAACTATTGTTTTACTTCTTTCAAAACTTGAAATAAAATCACTGCCATTGAATGCAGATTTTGAGGGCAGTGATCTAATTATCCTCACGTATCCCAAGGAACAATTTAAAACTTTGATAACTAAAGTCTTGGAAGAAACAATCCACTGAAGGCAAGAAATATTTTGAGGCTATTACTTGTTGGCAAGGTAAATTAGATGAAACTTGTAATTGTTACAAATATTATTCTTCACATAGGTAAACTTTAAATTAGAAAAATGTTATCTGAACATTTCTGAAGTAGAGACTGGTCTATTGGTCTGAGGATTATAAAATAATAATAAAATTAGTTTATTCTGAATAAAATACTAATCTTGAACCACTTCATGAAATTGACATGCATGCATTTGATAGCTCATTTTCCTTTTTTTCTTTCTCATTTTTTTCTCCTTAACATTTCCTAAATGTCATAATACACATTAAGAATCATGATGCCTCCCCTGTATTTCTGAAATCATTATCTTGGATATTATCGAACAATTTCAAACATTTGAAATGCTGACATTGATTGATAAAGTTATTCATAATACATGTGTTTTGCTGATTTAATTACTTTGGGGTTAAATGTAGAAGCATTTTAAATGGTGTGCTCTGATATAGTTCAATTATTGAAAACAAATCAAACAAGGAATATGTTTCAAAAAAGAAAGATGATAAAAGGACATCATTTCTGTGAAAAAGTTTATTTTTAAATGCAGAATATTTATAAAGTAATGGCACACAGAAACAATGAATTCCTTGTCCTTTCTCTTTAAATATCAGCATCATCAAATATTAAGTGTCTGTAAATATCTACTGTAATTGATCTCATGCTTTTCCTTGACCTTGATACATAGTTGCATGTTTCCCTAAAGAGCTAAATACCTGTTCAGTCCTTCTGCTTTGCTGGCTAACTGATTTCTTCCTGTTACTAAATCACTTGTTCCCCAAACTCTTTTCCCTCTAGGATTTAACCTCTCTTCTCAAAAGTTCCTGTATGTGCCATAGCCTATCATACTAATGCTGTCTGCAAGACTTGTCAGTAAAACATGCCTGCAGCTTTCAATGCACATCCAAACTGCATAATAGTCAGTTCACGTCGGGAGATGATGTAAGATGAAGTTTCAGGGCTGTGACGAAGAGGTCTTCAAATCTAAATAGCTTCTGCAAGGCAAATGGTTGTGTGTTTCTCAGGTAATTGTAATCCCTGAAATCAAACCACCTCGCAGGTATGCAATGACATGGTTATCAAATGTTTTAAATGATTTCTTGAGCATCCGAGCTGAGGAGAATGGCAGGTTTAGATTTGTTCAAAATTCATATTTGTCATTCAGCCTCTGAACCATCTTGTTTCCATCATTTGGAATGGGGCTATACAGATGGCAACCCACTGAAATGCCTTTTTCTTTTCCCAGAGAGAGACTGCTGTCCTAGAATTATAGCAGCATATTAAAGAAAACAATTACATCCTTTAAAAATAAATTTCCCAGCTCCCATGGGATGTTATCTTGGGAAAACTTGATACTTTATTAAAAAAACAAAAAGAGCTCATACACAACAATATCTCATGTCAGTTAAGTGCTTAGAGCAGAAGTTTCCTTTGGTGAATCTTATATGTTTCTAGTGGGAATTTTAAGTTTATTTTGCTTAAATATTTCAAGTAAGATTAAATTATGTAATTAATAAGAGCAATTCTAAGATGTTTTTCCAAACATAAACAGGTATTTTGATTTTGAGGACTACAATGCTGAAAATATGGATCTGCCCTGAGTGCTTGTTCACCATTAGTGAGAAAAATAACAAATTGAACTTAGGAGTTAATGTCTTTTTAAAAAGTTTAAAAAGTTGCCTTGGATGACTATCTGTTTCATTCTTTAATGTTGGTGCTTAATCTATTGTAATAAAGATTTCTGTTTTTTTTAACTGTAAAACGGATAATGGAGTATAAAGCATGCTAATTTCTTTCTCAGTTACCCACACATATGGGGAACACGACTGTTCAAGTCAAAAGAGCTGGATCAGTACTGATGATAGGGTGGCAGCGTCTCCTAATCACAGGCAGAGAACACTAGAAATGATTAGAAATGCATGGGAGCCTTTCCTCTTTTGTGCTTTTTTTCTGTCATGGCACTAACTGTGCTATTTTGTAGTTGTTGGTTTATGGGCATGCCTCTTGCATAGACTGTGTGCTTCTTGAAGGTAAGGACCCTGCTTTTCTTTTTTCCTTTTTTTTTTTAAATTGAAGTATAATTGATTTGCAATGTTATATTTAACATTGGTTTTCATCTTCATTAACCCCCTCACTTAGCACAGTGACTACCATAATATTAGGGGCTGAAATAGGCCTGCCGATTGAACACCTTGTGTTATAAAGACCCATGAGAACAGCGACTCTGTTGACTTCATTTTTATCTCTTGAGCATCTAGTACACTTCCTGGCTAAATGAATGTGTAATAGGTGAAACCAAAGCTTTATATTTTGTGAATAACTTGTATATACATCACCTTATTTCAGCCTTTCATAAGCTTCATGGACTAGTAGATAGGATAGTTTATTATTATCCCCATTTTCTAGATGGGGAGACAAAGATCCAGAGAGATGAATTAACTTACTAAAATTAACTTAACTTACTAAAACTTATAACTATTTAGTGAAAACGGGGTAAGGGAGCTCATCTATTGTCAGTAATTGCTCTTAAGAATAGGTCTTGAGCTCACAGACATAGAAAACAAACTTATGGTTACCAAAGGGGAAAGGGCAGGGGAGGAAAGGATAAATTGGAGTTTGGGATTAACAGACACACACTACTATATATAAAATAGATAAACAGGTCCTACTGTATAGCACAGGGAACTATATTCAATATCTTGTAATAACCTATTATGGAAAAGAATCTGAATAATAATATATATATATGTATATCTGAATCACTTTGCTGTACACCTGAAGCTAACACAAAATTGTAAATCAACTATACTTCCATTTAAAAAAAGAGAAAAATAAGAAAAAAATAGGTCTTGAGGTAGTCTGCTCCCCCTTCTAAACAGGGAAAAGAATGTTGCTGTGATTGCACATGGGTATTGGCAAGTACTTACTCCTCAGAGAGATTTGAGTGTGTGTGTGTGTTTGGTGACATTCTTTCAGCTCCTTCAAAGATGTGAAGACTGATTATTTATACATCATCTAGTGTTTAACAATTTCTTTTACACAATCTTTGTAACATGCTAACTAATATAAATAAGGCCTCTTTTCCCTTAAGGCGGCGGAATATTTCCCACAGCTTTTCCAATCTAACTTTTGGTACAATGCTCAACAGCAGACAATCTAAATGGCAGTGTGGGGACTTCCCTGGTGGTCCAGTGGTTAAGACTCTGTGCTCTCAATGCAGGGGGCCTGGGTTTGATCCCTGGTCAGGGAACTAGATCCCACATGCCGCAACTAAAGTTCCTGCATGCTGCAACTAAAAGATCCCACACACAGCAACGAAGATCCCACGTGCCGCAACTAAGACCTGATGCAGCTAAATAAATAATATTAAGAAAAAGATAAAATAAATGGCAGTGTGATCATGGAACTGATACTCTAGGGTTGCAAAACTATCCCAATGTTTGATTAAAAAAATTAGTGTCAGAACATTCTGGAAAAATATTTTAATTCATGTTAAAGAGGACTGCAACTGAGTATTTTCAGAAAAGCAAAGCTTTGGGAAGATAATATAAAATAACTTTTTTACACTTATTGCTAAAGGACTCTAAAGTATACTCTCCCTAAAGTAGCCCATGCTCTGCTTCATCCTAACTTGTAATGGTTTTCCAATAATACAGTAGCTTGATGTTGTCATTTTAAGTGGAAATCCACTCTGATCAAATCTTAAGTTGCTGCTCCAGTGTTTGATGAACTCCAGACATTTGTGCCTGCTGCTCTTTTTTCATTGATTAAAAACCTCCTGGCAGGGCTTCCCTGGTGGTGCGGTGGTTGCGAGTCCACCTGCCGATGCAGGGGACATGGGTTCGTGCCGCGGTCTGGGAAGATCCCACATGCCGCGGAGCGGCTGGGCCCGTGAGCCATGGCCGCTGAGCCTGCACGTCCGGAGCCTGTGCTCCGCAACGGGAGAGGCCCGCGTACCGCAAAAAAAAAAAAAAAACCTCCTGGCAGGTCACACGATCTTATCCTATTCAGCAATCAAAAAGCATCTGGGTCACTGCCAACATGCGGGAGGAAAGAGAAACGGATGTGATTACCTGTTAAAATTAGCGAGCTTTATATCTAGAGGCCCTAGTGGATGGAGATATTTTGCTACCTTCTGAGTTCTTCCTTTGAATAAATTTTAAATGTGTTACATGAGGATTATTAAAGATGCTCTTTATTTCAGAGTCTTCCTAAGATCTTCCTCACATTGAGTACAACTCCTGGAGTCTTAAACCTATTTTGCTTTTCTAGGAATCAATCTTTTTCTGGGGGATGGGAGGTGGAAGGGTAAGTAAAGTTAACAGCTGTTTCCTTCTTCCTTCCCTTCATCCATCCATCCATCCTTCCTTCCTTCCTCCCTTCCTCCTTCCCTTCTTTCTTTCCTTCCTTCCTTCCTTCTTTTCTTTCTTTATTAGGAGCAGCCCTAGCAGGAAACACACAAACCAAAACCACTCCAAGAAAACCCAAACAATAACACCTGTCCAGGTCTTTGTTGGTAAAGTCTTGAGTTGCCCTACAGGGCAAGGATGGATAGAAGTTTATACTTCTATACTTCTGTCAATTTGGTGAGTGGTTATTGCTGGATAGGAAGAGGTTCCTTAAGACTGTGGTCAGGGAGGTGGCGATACTACTGTTGGTGGGAGGTATATGCTGGGGACGGATCAAAAAAGATCCTCGGTCTTGCCTTGAGAGGACAGTGAGGATCCCCTGGGGTAAATCGTAGAGTCAGTGGAGGCATGGAGAAACCATGGCTGAAAGGCAGGTCTGTCACCTTGCTTCCTGCCATATACTCTACGGAGCACTGGCACCTGGCAGATGGTAGAGAATCAGAATTCAATGGCATCATTGGGTAGCAGAATCATCAGTAATGATGGTGTCCACCAGATATTAAGGATTAGCCATTCTCTCTCATTTTCTTGTGACTTAGTATAAGCTCTGAGATTCCTATAAAAGCTCATAGGGGTGGAAGCTCCAAGAATGACTGATAGTGAGTGAGTGCCCTGTCAACTAGGAATATGAGAGCTCAGAACTAAGTTGGACTTAATTTAAAAAACAAAACAAAAAAATGTGCTATTTCTTGTACTAAAGCAATCAGGAACAAATTCATGCCTATCACAAATACATTTAAAAAATGGAAGGATGCATCTAACCTCTGGGAAGTGGGATGGGGTTCAGAGGAGCTTTCACTTTTTACTTAAAATGTATGTGTGTATGTGTGTGTATCTGGGGGCAAGGATAATAATACTTTCAAAACAAAAACAAAAGTCAATTTGGGTTGAGAAGAGGATCTGGAGATGCACAGATATCTTCAAAGTCATCTGGATCAGCCCTAAGCCTGATGCATATTCCTAGGATGACTTAGAGCCTGGAAGCCCTAAATTCAGACATAGCTTTGAAAGGGATAAACTAGGAGAATAGCTTTGAAGGGGATAAACTAGGAGAAAAGCAAAAGCATATGATCTCTTCTACTCATTATCCAATTCCACAAAGAATGTTTGCAAGGATGAATATTTTATACTGTTTCATAAAATGCAACTATATCACCAATTAAATACCACTTATTAATTTATTCAACATTTAACGAATATTTCTTGGTAGCCTATTATGTGCCAGGCACTTTTCTAGGCACTTAGGATACATAGCGTAATAAAAATAAATTAATTAATTCTGCTCCTTCTGCCCATTTTAATTGGCTATTTTTTGTGTGCCTCCACACTGTTGGTATGGGGCGTACCATTCTACTGTATTGTTTATCACATTTTATTAAAGTAATCAGTTTATGCAATTTGGGTTGAAAACAGCTTTTATAACATAAAAGCAGAAAATGTGAAAAGATGAGAATAATGGATTTGACTGAATAAAAGTTAAAACTGCACAGAAAAAAATAAAACATCAAGGAAAATGATAAGGTAGGAGAAATATTTGCAACATAAATGACACACAGGTTTCTATCTGTAATACATAAAGAGTTCTTCCAGGACACTAAGCAACAAATCAATAACCAATTGAAAAATCTCCAAAGGGCACAAACAGAAAATGTATTAAAGGAGAAATACATAGCTAATAAATATATTTAAACATTTTAAACATTTATGCTCACTAGTAACCAAGGAAATGTAAATCTAAGCAGCAAGATACTATCTCTAGCTATCAAATTGGCAAAGACTAAAATTTTTAAATCTCCAGTTCTAATTCTTTAACAGTTTCCCAAACTTCATACTGTTGACATTTGGGGCAGGATCATTCTTTGTTGTGGAGGGCTGTCCTGTGCATTGTAAGATGTTTAGCAGCATCCCTGCCCTCTACCCACTAGATGCCAGTAACATCCCCTTCCTGTTGTGACAGCCAAAAATGTCTCCAGGAATTACCAAATGTCTTCTGGGAGGCAAGATTGCCCTGAGTTGAGAACCACTGCTCTAAACTTACGGAGGTACTTGGCCTTCTTCCCACTCACTGTCACCTCTCTTACTTTCATACCTGTGCACATTAATTTTTTTTTTCTTCTGCAAAAAGCGTTATTGTTTCCATTTGTTCCAAGGCTTGGGAGAGGGCTCCAGGGCGGTTAAAAAGCTGCCTGGCTGCAGAGCAGGGCTTCAGGCAGAAGCTCTGATGCCAGAGGGGCTCCTCAGAGGCCGCTGGACTTCAGAGACTCCTGTTCTTGCTCAAGGGTGAGCCTTTCAAAGAGATACTCGCCCAGCACAGCCTGCAGACCAGCCAGCCTGCGGAGGTTGGTCAGGTGGTCGCCCATCTTCTTGATGAGTTTCACCTGCTCCTCCAGGAAGTAGCTCTCCAGGAAGTCACAGAGCTGGGGATCTGCGCGGGCAGAACCCAGGGCATGCAGATCCAAAAGCGTCTGATTCAGGTTCTTCATGAGCAGGATGGCTTCCATAGCATCCTGGGTTTTACTCTGCTCATTTCGGGAGACTTCTGCACGTCTTGGAGGAAGGCACGGCCGCCGTGCTGGTTTTGCATTTTCAAGAGATGCTGGGCACCCTTGAGCTTCTCCTCGGCCAATTCATGGAAAAATTGGCCTCCACAGCCACATCGTCCTGGTGGAAATAGGAGCCCAGAGAGAGGTAAGTGCAGGAGGCACACAGATGCATGTTGGTTAGGCGGCTGATTGCGGCCTCCACCTCGATGGAATAATTCTGATGAATCTGGGAGCTCATGGTTGAAGGGTAATAAGGAGCTAAGTTCAAAAAATAATGTTGGCTTGTCCTGGAGGCCGAGGATAGCTGAGTTGCTGGTTCTGAAGGTTGTGACTGGAAAAAAGTTTGGAGGGTGATCGGAGGCTGGAGGAAGGAGCTGTCCCTGGCTCTGTTCTATCCAAACACTGTTGAAGCAAGAGACAGATCCCCAGGAGTGCTGAGCGCACTGCTCAGATCTATGCATATTCTTGCTCCTGTACATTTCCTTTCCTACTCTTATCATCTTTCATGTTTCTGTTGAGGCTTTTGAGAAACTTTCCATGACCTCTCAAGATGGGTTCCCATCACGCCCTGCATTTACCCTGATCTCAGCACTTTTTACAGTCTTCTACTTTATGTAATTATTAGCCAGTCTCTTTTAATAGAATGTAAACTCCCCATAGGCCCATCCTAGCAACTTTTGCCTTTGTGGGCCTCTTTCTCCATAACAAATATTAAAATTATATTTTATGACTGCATTAGTATAAAGACTAATACAATCCAGCCAGGATTATATTCATTTTTTTCCTTCTCATCCTAAAGGAAATTAAAATATTTTGTAGACCCCTAAAAGGTATTGTGGGTCTTAGGCACTGTGTTCACCATGCCTAATGGATAAGCTGGCCCTGGCTTCAAAAAGATGAACAGTGCCTGTCTTGGTCACTACTGTACACCCAATGCCCAATACTAAGTAGCTGTTTAGTAAACATTTCTCAAATGAATAAAAGGATTAAAATTTTACTAAACAGGAAGTATTTCTAAATACTTGAACTGCAAAAGACTTCAAATAAATTTCACCAAGTCAAGATATACTCATTTCATTAGATTTTGTTCCTAAATTCGTTTGTGCTCTAGTTTTGATCTACTCAAAAAATGTTCTGCATTCTCTCATCATATTTATTATTAAAATATTTCTGATATGATTTAAAAAAAATTTAAACAGATCCTTGATCAGCTAGCTTTCCACTTCATTCTGATCAAATACCTGTGGTTAAACTGAAAATATAGGCCCATGGTATATATCAGATTACTTTATGTGGCTTCTTCCATAATTTTTCAACTGGCTTTCTTTTATTTTGAAAACTATGGCTATAATATTTAAATTTGCAAGTCTGGTAGGATGTGTAAGAGTTAACTGATAATTAAGAGTCCATTTTGCTTTGCTGGTACTTAGAATTGTGGTTTTTGATAGTTTTACGAATTTGCAATTTTGTCAGTTTACCTAAGGGGTCATCAAGCACTGCCGTATTGATCTATGCTAACCAGCATATAGTCCCTGCCCTCAAGGAGTTCAAAGATTAGTGCTGTTCTTCAAACAGTTTCCTTTCTGGGATTAAAATGCATGCTTACAGTTAGCCCTCCTTATCCACAGTTTCCAAATCTGTGGATTCAACCAACAGTGGATGAAAAATATTCAGAGAAAAGAATTCCAGAAAGTTCCAAAAAGCAAAACCTGAATTTACTGTACACTGGCAAGTATTTACATAGCTTTTACATTGCATTTACAACTATTTACATAGCATTTACATTGTATTAGCTATTATAAGTAATCTAGAGATGATTTAAAGTATACAGGAGGATGTGCATAGGTTATATGCAAATACTATGCTATTTTTAAAAAATAAATTTATTTATTTTATTTATTTATTTTTGGCTGCATTGGGTCTTCATTGCTGTGCAGGCTTCTCATTACAGTGGCTTCTCTTGTTGTAGAGCACAGGCTTTAGGTGTGCAGGCTTCAGTAGTTGTGGCACGCGGGCTCAGTAGTTGTGGCTTGCGGGCTCTAGAGCGCAGGCTCGGTAGTTGTGGCACACGGGCTTAGTTGCTCCGCGGCATGTGGGATCTTCCCAGACCAGCGATCGAACCCGTGTCCCCTGCATTGGCAGGTGGATTCTTAACCACTGTGCCACCAGGGAAGTCCCACTATGCTATTTTATATAAGGGACTTGAGCATCCTCTGATTTTGGTAACTGTGGGGTGTGGGTGGTGTTCCCCAATCCCCTGTGGATACCGAGGGACAACTGTACATTAGTAATCAAAGGCCTACTAGGTATTTGTGGAATAAAAGCAAAATAATTGATAGTCTTGGGAGAAGAGTGCATCACAGGCATGTTTAAGCCAAGCAAACTACTCCTGTTCTACTCTACAGCATATCCTTCTAGCGATAGAATATTTATGTCCTCCTGCTCTGTTAGCCACTGTTCAAAATGTCTTTCTACAACTAAGAGTCATGACGTTGTCCTTGAATTAAATATACTTTTGTAACACGTTGCAGTTCCCATGAGGACAGATATTATTCAGTGATAGCATTTTAGGTTGTGTGATTTGTGATGACATGGCTGAAAATTCTTTTGTTTCATTAATAACATTTCTCCCTTTGTAGGATAATCTTTAAACGGGTTTCCCACCGTGTATTAAATCCAGCTAAAGGATGTGGTTTCAAGTTTGATTCCACAAAGGATGTGGCTTAATTTGGTTTCTATGAATCAGTTGTCACCTCAGTTAAGCCTCCCCTAAGCCTGTTGGTCAGAATCAATTGCTTTGGGACTTCCCTGGTGGCACAGTGGTTAAGAATCAGCCTGCCAATGGAGGGGACACAGGTTTGATCCCTGGTCTGGGAAGATCCTACATGCCGCAGAGCAACTAAGCCCGTGTGCCACAACTACTGAGCCTATGCTCTAGAGCCCACAAGCCACAACTACTGAGCCCGTGAGCCACAACTACTGAAGTCTGCGAGCCTAGAACCCTTGCTCCGCAACAAGAGGAGCTACCACAATGAGAAGCCCGCACACCGCAAGGAAGAGAAGCCCCTGCTTGCCACAACTAGAGAAAGGCCGCACCCAGCAACAAAGACCCAACGCAGCCAAAAATAAATAAACAAGTTAATTAATTAATTAATTTTTTAAAAAAGAAGAATCAATTGCTTCTTTCCCTGAGCTCTCCCAGTAGGGTATTTTTATCTCTAGTATTTAGTTATTTGCCTAATTGTCTTATCTGTTACTAGAAGGAAGAAGGAATTCTCTTATTCCTCTCTATGCTCCCCTAAGCACCTAGCATATGCCTTGTACATAGTAGGTCTCAAAACATTTTTGCTGGATTAAAAATATTTTCATAGAAGAAATAGAATTTGTAATACCCATGATATCCTGAGACCTTAATGCACTTTAACAGTATGGGTGTGTGAGTGTATTTGGTGGAACTCCTGTGTGAAATCTGCCTAGATTTTTTTTTTTTTTCAAACAGGATTTTCATCAGCCAGGCAGCTTTTAGTGTTCAAAACCTTATCACTACAGGCAGTAAATTTCTTTGAAAATGCCAAGTGAGGGTCATTGGGCTAATGGATTTATTCACTATGATATTCTAGGAAATTATGCCATCCAACTTGCCAGAAGTTGTTTCAAGGTCAAATACTGAAATATCTAAGTAGATTACAAGGGTGCCTGGAAGATTCTTTTTTGATAGTCTCGTCTATTTCTACATCTCTATTACCAACTCTGATTACATATTTCTATTATCCAATGTTCAGATGTACTTTCTTTACCATTCTTTCTATTTATAATTAGGATCCAGCACTTATTTGAATTTTCAGCTCACTGGATATTTCAGAAAATTTTACCCTTTGAGCAGCACTTCTTTGGCCCTAAAAACCAAGGAATAAAACCAGGAGGATGAAATAGTAACACTTCATTTGGAAATGGCTTCCTCTAGAGCAAGTGAACTCTGATTGGGAATTAGAATATGATCACACAGGTGCACTGAACGGGCTGAACAAACTCTCTTCTTACTGACAGATGTGTAATGATTGGCAAGTATTAAGACAATGGAAAATACAGCTCTCCCTCAGTCAGATCCTCTGAAAACATTATCCCTCCCTGGCCACTTCCTGTCCAGTTATTCACTCAAGACAGGTCTTCAATCACCTGGCCAATTATAAAACACACCACTAGCTACCTGATTACTCTCTGGCTTCCTATTTACTTTGACAGATCTCTGATCATTGGGTTCATTAAAGGAAAAAACACCGTCATAGAAAGACATTAAGTGTATAACAAAGGCCCCAGCTTAAGTGTAAGTGGTGCTCAAGTATGTTTCAAAATGCCCCAATAGACTGTATATATATTCCGTGAAGGCAGAGGCCATCTCTCTTATAATTTCTGAGCTACACCTCTGTCTTCATTGTCACTTTTGGGCTTATTGGTTTGACATTTCTCCTGTTTGTTTTTTTTTTTCTTGGTGCAACATTTTATTATTTTTTTAATTAAAAAATTTTTTAATTGAAGCGTAGTTGATTTACAGTATTATATTAGCTTCAGGTAACAACATGGTGATTCAAAAGTTTTATAGATTATACTCAATTTAAAGTTATTATAAAATATTGGCTATATTCCTTGTGCTGTACAATACATCCTTGTAGCTTATTTTATGCATAGTAGTTTGTATCTCTTAATCCCCTACCTTTGTCCCTCCCCGCTTCACTCCCTCAGCTGGTAACCACTAGTTTTCTATATCTGTGAGTCTGTTTCTGTTTTGCTACATACATTCATTTATTTCTCCAGTTTAATTCCACACCTCGTTTTGGCTTCGTTTGATTCCACATGACTTCCTTGAACTCCATACTCCATGTGTTACTGGCACTTTGGGGAATCAAGGAGGAAGAGTGCTAGATGGGGCAGGGGGGATGGAGTAGGGGAGATGGGGCAGGGGGGATGGAGTAGGGGAGATGGGGCAGGGGGGATGGAGTAGGGGAGATAAGAGGTCAGCAGCTAGATGGGGCAGGGGGGATGGAGTAGGGGAGATAAGAGGTCAGCAGCTAGATGGGGCAGGGGGGATGGAGTAGGGGAGATAAGAGGTCAGCAGCTTTCAGACATATGATGATAAGGGGATAGAGAATCAATGAGGGATGTATTTGGGGATGAGATTTCACGTCTGCAGCAGCAGACCCCCACCCCAGGAATCCTTGGATTTTAGGGAGGGTGCTGGACTTTTCATTGTATAAGTAATGGTGATTTACATCATTTTATAGTTGGATATTACATGAAAAGAGTGGCTTCAGAAGATTGGAGAACTTGGCAGCATTTGGGTATTCGAGCAGTTTTTGTTTTTTTAATTGTTATTCAAGTCAAGAATTCTGTTGTCTTCTAGCAATTGTTTTTTATATACAGCTGTGTTTGTTAAAAATCCTGGGTTGGATTTTAACCTGGTTGAAGAGGAAAATCAAAGAGGGAGGCAGAGAAGCCTTTCTTTACCTCTGTGCCAAGGGAGTATATGAGAATTTTAACACAAGATGTAGTCCTGGATTTGATTCGGGAAAATACCAGAGAAGGCTATAACTGAGTTCCTATAAAGAAATAAGTTCTTTAATTCAATGTCATCTTTTACTTACCAAGAAGACCATGCCATCACAGTGTGCCAGGAAAGTAGAATTCTGTTATGTTTACCTTGAAGTGCTGGGTGTAATGAAGTCATTGGCAAGCGCTATTTATTTTTTAAAGGCAAGCACAAGAAAAATAATAAAACTCAAACCTCTACATTTCTATTGATCACAGGATGCAGATCTTATTCATTGTCTCTTTATCTGTCAAGAAATGGGAACATATAGTTTTAAAAAATGTTAAAACTTTGATCTCGTTTTCTTCTCTGCCTCTCCAGTAAATTCTCTGAGTATTTGAAAAGGTGGAAAGATTAGAGAAAACTTTCTTTTGATGTCTAGACACTATTTGGTTAGAATCATAGCAAACATGTTTTGTTTTTGAAGAAGCAGTGCAGAATACGGTGTCAATGCTGGGATAGATTATACAATGGGAATACAGAAGTGTTACATAGCATCTTCAGACACTAACACTTGGAGTTTGTAATAAATTTGGGGAAAACACATTTATTAAGTTAAGCAATAAATTGTAAGAACTAGACTTAATTGTGGTCTGTAACATGTTCAACCAAACAATAAATATGCTTGTAAGGTGAAATGGTTTAATTCTATATGTTAATTCTCAATATGTTAGTTATATGGATTTCTGTGCAGGAAGAAGTACTAGACCAAAATATAATCTGGTAGTAAACTAGATATGAGAAATCATAAAGTTTTTATATCTATTGATTATTTTCAAAGTGGAAGGGATGTTGTGTCTGCTATTAGGTAATGTTTGGTCCTTGTTTCTTGTTTTACGTGTCGGGGGTTGGTTATCACAAAGGCTTGCTTTGGGGTCTGGAGGAAACAGAGATGCCTGAGTTTATACTGTTCAGCCATTGTGTTTCACAGTGGCTTCAGGGAGAAAATAATAATTCCTGTGATGACCTGGTAATTTCTCGTCTATGCAAGTCTAAGAAATTTGGACGGGGGCACTATGTGTCAGTCACTATTTTGTGTTTAAGAGATTCAGTGATGATCAACCACCTATATATTCAAGGGAAAAGAGCAGAGGCATGGACTCAATTATTGAAGCCCAGTCCTCCATGTGCTGAAAATCAAAGGCCCACATAGAATTAGAGATATAATTTTTCCTCTTTTCATAGGAAAGGGGAATGTGAGGCAATTTATTAAAATAACCTGTAAAATGTCCTCAAGCAATTGAGGGTGGTTGTTAGCTTTTTTGACAGGAAAATTATTTTTCTATCTGTATTATGATGTGAAGGTTATCTTCATCTGGGAGATTTTGTAATTCTGCATTGATCGAGAGACTGTTACTTATTTTTAAAACTAGTGTATGCAAATTATGATTAAATTCCTGAGGATTTAATCTTTTGAATATCATTTTAAAAATAGGAATGATGGCACACTGAGATGATAATTAACTCATTATGAATAATTTATTTTATACCTTGAAACTCGGCATAGAGCAAAGTTGTTGTTACCTAAATTTTCAAGCAGATTCTAGTCAAGATAGGAGTAAGTTCAAGTCCTATGTGTAGTATTGCATATTAAGTGAGAAATCTCATTACAGGAGTCCTGCATTTAATGTCTCTTAATTTATAATATTCATGCTAAAAGTTCCCAGCTTGGGACCCTGAAAGAATTATAATGTCCAAATAGTGTTTTTATAGTATATATATTTTAATTATTTTAGCTTTCCTGAAAAATATAACCAAATCTACTTTGACTTTGGTAGCTTTTATATTTTAAAAGTTTACAGCAATTATAATTATTCTTTTTTAAGCTGGTGAGTGACTATAACCAGCTTCTGATTACAGATTTCAAATAATCAAGGCCATTAGACATCATAGGATTTGCCAGGATCAAACTGCATGTCATTCGTGGATTATATTAAATTCTGATGTCAAGGAGGAATGCCTTGATCCACTGTTTGTCTATTTATTTATTTTATCTTTATGCATTTTGTTTAACTATTTAGCACTTACTATGTGCCCAACAATATTCCAAGTATTTATAATGACCCTATGAGGCAAGCACTATTATGATCCTCGTTTTATTGAGGAGGAGTGTGGTTTAGTAAAAATAGTATGAATTTTAGCATGAAACGGACTTAGATTAAATCCTGAATCCACCACCTACTAACAATGTGGCCATGGGTATTTAACGTGTACTTAAGTCTCTAAGCCTCAATTTCCTTTACACAAAATAAGGGAAGATACTCACTACCTTCCAGGGTTATTGTGAACTTTAAATAAGAATATTGGAAAGCACCTAGCACAGTTTCTGGCATATCAAAACTTCTCAATACAGTTTAATTTTCTTCCCATTCACTTTAGCCTTGTGTTAGTCAGAACTCTTAGTTACAAGTGATGGAAATCCACATCAAACAGCCTTAAAAAAAAAAAAAGGAATATGTTCATTCATTTAACTGGGAAATTCAAGGGGTTCCACCAATATCATTAGAATGTTTTTCTTTCTCTTGGCACTGCCCTCCACTGTTTTGGCTTATTTTCAGGCAGACTATCAATCCTTTTAAAATCTTAATCGGCTTTTTGCCAGTTTACATCTGGTCGGTTTCATGGTCTGGTAACCAAAGACACATTTCTCTTAGAGTCATAGACCTTGAATCTGGGCCTCAGAATTTCTGCCTTTACGCAACAAACCAAGATATTATGCTCATTGACACAGCCCTTAGTTAAATGGCATCTTGTTCTTTCTTGGAACAAGTTATAGTAGGTTAGGGTATGATGGGGGTGCAGTTAATCTGCTCCTTGCCCAAGGCAGAATCCTAATAGACTGTTCTTTAAAATCCAGATAATTGTGCTCTCTGTCACATAGGGAACTCACAGGCTAAGGTCTCTGGTAGGGAGCTAGGGGATCAGTACTGGTCTTATCTCCTGCTATATCTGCTATTCCCCAAAACTTGTTCACACTACGTTTAGCTTGGAGCAGAGTACACATACAGTACTTCCAACCTGGTAAGATTCATGATTATCTATCTGTCAGCCATTTTGTATTTCAGGTCATAAGCTGAAAGTATCTCTATTTTCTCCCCTGTCCTCTTTCAGACATACCAGCTTGGACCATACATTTTACCCTCCTTGAATAGGCACTTATTCAAGAACAAAGGCAGTAGGCAATGAAATCCAATATCTTAAAGTATTTATATCAAGCCCCTAAACTCTGGTAAGCCCAAGGTCTGAGTCCTAAGATGCAACAGGGGCAGTTTAATAAACTACTGCAAAATAAGAGTTTGCCAGTTTCATGGCTGGAGACAGGAGAATTGAGTGTCCCACGTTTCAGTTGCAATCAACCAGTTCCATGTTTGGGATCTGTTACTTTCCAGTATCACTCTTATAAATGTCAATATCAATTTTATGAAATATCCCTTTGGACCATGACAGAAGTTTGGCTACTATTGGTCCCTTTAGCACAAATATCGGCACGGTAATTTCCCTTAGCTTCCAGAGAGTCAAGTATAGAATGCCCCCAAATCTTAAAAAAAAGCTAAAGCTGCAGGTAAAATATTGCATTCAATAATTCCCAAATATAGGGGCCATTTTAAATTTTATATTTTCTGGAAGTAAGGAAGCCAATGTTGTTTCCACAACATTCCAAAACCACGGGCTACTCCAAAAGCATATCTGCTATCAGTGTAAATATTGGCAATTTTGTCCTTGGCTATAAAACACAAGCCCATGTAAGAGCTTATAATTAAGCCTGCTGCACCAGAGTAATCATAGGTAAAGATGTTGCCTCAACAACTTCAAAAGGATTTGTAATACCACACCTAGCACAATATTTGCCATTGTCACCATTTAAATAAGAATCATCAGTGAACCATGAGAAGTCAACATTACCCAGTGGAATTTCCTGTGGATCCTTACGAGGAGTCAGGAGGTGGTCTGTCAGCCTTAAGCTGTCCTAAGGGACTTAGCTGGTGACAGAGAGGAGAAGAGCATCTGGGTTAAGTTTATTACAACATAAGAGTTATGTGAGGAGCAGTTAACAAAAGGACTTCATAGGAGGTGAGGCAGCTGACTGAGAAATGTTGAGTGTGATGAGAAATCAGGAGAGCTCCTACTACATGAGGTACAAAAATGATTAAAGGGGATCCCACAATGATTTTTTCAGTGGCCTTAACTGAAAGGACAGGGGCCGTAATGACTCTAATGCAAGGGGGGTATTCCTGTGCCACAGGGCCCAGTTTCTGGCTATAATACTCTATGGGTCAGTGGTGGTCCTCATGTTTTTGGGTGAGTAACCCAAGTGCATTTCCTTCCCTTTCATATACAAAAAGGAAAAAGGGAATCTGATCATTGGGATGTCCAAGGGCAGGTGGGTTCTTCAAACTCTCCTTTAAGGCATTGAAGGCTATGTCATCTGGTTTTTCCCATAAAATTGGGTTACAATTTTAACTGTTTAGTAAAACATGTAAAGGTTTGGCCATAAGAGAGAAATTTGGAATCCGATTTTGGCAATAACCAACTAGGCTGAGAAAACCTTGCAATTGGTGCTTAGTTTTGGGAAACTTAGGAAACTCTCTGGATCTAGCTGTAGCCCTTATCCTGATATCCTAAATAACAAACCTGGGTTTGGGAAAACTGCAGTTTTCTTTGGTGACTCTGTGTCCCTTAAGGCTAAAAGCTTTAGCATGTGGATGTGTCCTCCTGTAAGGAGACTTGAGAAAGAGAGCAAAGAAGCAAATCATTCACATATTACAACAAAGCAGAACCCCTAGGGAACTTTATATCATTCAGATCAGCCTTCAGGATTTGCGAGAAATAAGGACTTTCTCGGTACAACCCTGAGGCATTACTGTCTAGGTGAATTGCTTTTCTTCCCAAGTGAAGGCAAGAAAGGTATATTGGCTAGCTTCATCAACTGGAATACTAAAGAATGTGCTGCATAAAGAAATTACAGTAAAGAATTTGCTGCCAGTGGGAGTGGTTGTTAGTAGCCTATGAAAGTTAGAAACAACAGGATGTGGAAGGATAACAATGTTGTTTATTGCTTAGAGGTCCTGGACAAACCTCCACCCTCAGCCGGTAGGTTTTCTCACCAGTAGATAGGGGTATTACAGGGACTAGTACAAGGAATAATGAGGTCTTGAGCCTTGTAATCTTCTGTTATGGGCTTCATGCCTTGAGGGCTTTTTACTTATAGAGTATTGATGAATTCTGGGAAGAGGTTTTGGGGGTCTAATGGAAGGTATGCAGTGAATTTTGCCAACATCAGTTGGAGATTTTGCCCATAAGGAAAGTGGTAGCTGATTCAATCGGGACAAATGATCAATTCAATCGGGACAAAGTGTTTCCAGAATCAGCTCTAGTGCTATCAGAGAGGAACAAATAAAAGATGCCAAAGGGTCATTTAATTCATCTGGTGGGTTACTTTGACGACTCCTGTCAGTTTCTAAAATGATTTCCCCATTTTTGGAGAAATAAATTCTGGCATGATATTCCTCTAAGAAGTCTGCCTAATAAACGGACAAGGATGAGGAACTAAGAAGAAAAAGGTGTGTATCTTTCAAAGGGCCTAAACAAAATGGAATGGGTTCAGAGACAGGAACTTCTGGAGATATTTTTTTTTTAACATTTTTATTGGGGTATAATTGCTTTACAATGGTGTGTTAGTTTCTGCTTTATAACAAAGTGAATCAGTTATACATATACATATGTTCCCATATCTCTTCCCTCTTGCATATCCCTCCCTCCCACCCTCCCTATCCCACCCCTCTAGGTGGTCACAAACCACCCAGCTGATCTCCCTGTGCTATGCGGCTGCTTCCCACTAGCTATCTACCTTACGTTTGGTAGTGTATATATGTCCATGCCTCTCTCTCACTTTGTCACAGCTCACCCTTCCCCCTCCCCATATCCTCAAGTCCGTTCTCTAGTAGGTCTGTGTCTTTATTCCTGTCTTACCCCTAGGTTCTTCGTGACATTTTTTTTCCCTTAAATTCCATATATATGTGTTACCATACGGTATTTGTCTTTCTCTTTCTGACTTACTTCACTCTGGATGACAGACTCTAGGTCTATCCACCTCATTACAAATAGCTCAATTTCGTTTCTTTTTATGACTGAGTAATATTCCATTGTATATATGTGCCACATCTTCTTTATCCATTCATCCGATGATGGGCACTTAGGTTGTTTCCATCTCCGGGCTATTGTAAATAGAGCTGCAACGAACAATTTGGTACATGACTCTTTTTGAATTATGGTTTTCTCAGGGTAGATGCCCAGTAGTGCGATTGCTGGGTCATATGGTAGTTCTATTTGTAGTTTTTTAAGGAACCTCCATACTGTTCTTCACAGTGGCTGTACCAATTCACATTCTCACCAGCAGTGCAAGAGTGTTCCCTTTTCTCCGCACCCTCACCAGCATTTATTGTTTCTAGATTTTTTGAAGATGGCCATTCTGACTGGTGTGAGATGATATCTCATTGTAGTTTTGATTTGCATTTCTCTAATGATTAATGATGTTGAGCATTCTTTCATGTGTTTGTTGGCAGTCTGTATATCTTCTTTGGAGAAATGTCTATTTAGGTCTTCTGCCCATTTTTGGATTGGGTTATTTGATTTTTTTTTTTATTGAGCTGCATGAGCTGCTTGTAAATTTTGGAAATTAATCCTCTGTCAGTTGTTTCATTTGCAAATATTTTCTCCCATTTTGAGGGTTGTCTTTTGGTCTTGCTTATGGTTTCCTTTGCTGTGCAAAAGCTTTGAAGTTTTATTAGGTCCCATTCGTTTATTTATGTTTTTATTTCCATATCTCTAGGAGGTGGGCCAGAAAGGAACTTGCTGTGATTTATGTCATAGAGTGTTCTGCCTATGTTTTCCTCTAAGAGTTTGATAGTTTCTGGCCTTACCTTTAGGTCTTTAATCCATTTTGAGCTTATTTTTGTGTATGGTGTTAGGGAGTGATCTAATCTCATACTTTTACATGTACCTGTCCAGTTTTCCCAGCACCACTTATTGAAGAGGCTGTCCTTTCTCCACTGTACATTCCTGCCTCCTTTATCAAAGATAAGGTGACCTTATGTGCGTGGGTTTATCTCTGGGCTTTCTATCCTGTTCCATTGATCTATCTTTCTGTTTTTGTGCCAGTACCATACTGTCTTGATTACTGTAGCTTTGTAGTATAGTATGAAGTCAGGGAGCCTGATTCCTCCAGCTCTGATTTTCGTTCTCAAGATTGCTTTGGCTCTTTGGGGTCTTTTGTGTTTCCATACAAATTGTGAAATTTTTTGTTCTAGTTCTGTGAAAAATGCCAGTGGTAGTTTGATAGGGATTGCATTGAATCTGTAGATTGCTTTGGGTAGTAGAGTCATTTTCACAATGTTGATTCTTCCAATCCAAGAACATGGTATATCTCTCCATCTATTTGTATCATCTTAGTTTCTTTCATCAGTGTCTTATAATTTTCTGCATACAGGTCTTTTGTCTCCTTAGGTAGCTTTATTCCTAGATATCTTATTCTTTTTGTTGCAGTGGTAAATGGGAGTGTTTTCTTGATTTCAGTTTCAGATTTTCCATCATTAGTGTATAGGAATGCCAGCGATTTCTGTGCATTAATTTTGTATCCTGCTACTTTACCAGATTCCTTGATTGGCTCTAGTAGTTTTCTGGTAGCATCTTTAGGATTCTCTATGTATAGGATCATGTCATCTGCAAACAATGACAGCTTTACTTCTTCTTTTCCGATTTGGATTCCTTTTATTTCCTTTTCTTCTCTGATTGCTGTGGCTAAAGCTTCCAAAACTATGTTGAATGAGAGTGGTGAGAGTGGGCAACCTTGTCTTGTTCCTGATCTTAGTGGAAATGCTTTCAGTTTTCCACCATTGAGGATGATGTTGGCTGTGGGTTTGTCATATATGGCCTTTATTATGTTGAGGAAAGTTCCCTCTATGACTGCTTTCTGCAGGGTTTTTATTATAAATTGGTGTTGAATTTTGTCAAAAGCTTTCTCTGCATCTTTTGAGATGATCATATGGTTTTTCTCCTTCAATTTGTTAATATGATTTATCACATTGATTGATTTGCATATATTGAAGAATCCTTGCATTCCTGGAATAAACCCCACTTCATCATGGTGTACGATCCTTTTAATGTGCTGTTGGATTCTGTTTGCTAGTGTTTTGTTGAGTATTTTTGCATCTATGTTCATCAGTGATATTGGCCTGTGGTTTTCTTTCTTTGTGACATCCTTGTCCGGTTTTGGTATCAAGGTGATGGTGGCCTCGTAGAATGAATTTGGGAGTGCTCCTCCCTCTGCTATATTTTGGAAGAGTTTGAGAAGGATAGGTTTAGCTCTTCTCTAAATGTTTGATAGAATTCGCCTGTGAAGCCATCTGGTCCTGGGCTTTTGTTTGTTGGAGGATTTTTAATCACAGTTTCAATTTCAGTGCTTGTGATTGGTCTGTTCATATTTTCTATTTCTTCCTGATTCAGTCTTGGCAGGTTGTGCATTTCTAAGAATTTCTCCATTTCTTCCAGGTTGTCCATTTTATTGGCATAGAGTTGCTTGTAGTAATCTCTCATGATCTTTTGTATTTCTGCAGTGTCAGTTGTTACTTCTCGTTTTTCATTTCTAATGCTGTTGATTTGAGTCTTCTCCTTTTTTTTCTTGATGAATCTGGCTAATCGTTTATCCATTTTATTTATCTTCTCAAAGAACCAGCTTTTAGTTTTATTGATCTTTGCTATCGTTTCCTTCATTTCTTTTTCATTTATTTCTGATCTGATTTTTATGATTTCTTTCCTTCTGCTAACTTTGGGGTTTTTTTGTTCTTTCTCTAATTGCTTTAGGTGCAAGGTTAGGTTGTTTATACGAGATGTTTCCTGTTTTTAAGGTGGGCTTGTATTGCTATAAGATTCCCTCTTAGAACTGCTTTTGC
Source organism: Lagenorhynchus albirostris (assembly GCF_949774975.1). Taxonomy (NCBI): domain Eukaryota; kingdom Metazoa; phylum Chordata; class Mammalia; order Artiodactyla; family Delphinidae; genus Lagenorhynchus; species Lagenorhynchus albirostris. Next base: position 48,902,996 of record NC_083116.1, read on the forward strand.
TGCATCCCATAGGTTTTGGGGTGTCGTGTTTCCATTGTCATTTGTTTCTAGGTATTTTTTTTTTATTTCCTCTTTGATTTCTTCAGTGATCGCTTCGTTATTAAGTAGTGTATTGTTTAGCCTCCATGTGTTTTTATTTCTTACAGATCTTTTCCTGTAATTGATATCTAGTCTCATAGCGTTGTGGTCAGAAAAGATACTTGATACAATTTCAATTTTCTTAAATTTACCAAGACTTGATTTGAACTTCTGGAGATTTAAAGCAGCAGTGGCTGCTTTACAGTAGAGAGTTTGAGCACTGAGCATATGGCTCTAGTGTCAGTTATGACTGGAAGAGATTCATCCCCAGTACAGAAATATGTTTTTCCAAGCAGATTAAGAGGGAATATTGGGAAGAGCCCTTGTAATTCCCTGGAGAATTGGGAGGACATTGTGCAAAGGCTGGTTAGAAGCCTGAAGGGGCCTAAAACTCTTAAATTTGTTAACAATCTCTTTTCCAATGTCCTGGCTCTTTGCAATAATAGCAGAATCTAGGAGTGTTTTCGTTTCTTTTAGGAGCCCTAGAAGGGAAGGAGGTGAAATCTGAAACAAAGAAGCCAAGGAAGAAGAGCCTGAGGCTTCGGGAGCCATTTCATCTTTCTTTAATCATCTGTTTGCCTCAGCTAATCTTAAAATCTTATTTTGCAGAGAGGCAATTTTAGTCTCAAAATACCAGTTGAAATAAGCATTCCACTCAGTTCTGGGAAGTTTGGAGCTATCGTAGTGGACTTTGGTTTTAGGGAAATTAAGTCTGGGGATTTGAGAAGTTCCCCATAGTGGCCATTGATATTCTAAATTGCCTTTGGTCAGGTTGGTCCATTTACTTAGAAATATGCATGAGGAAGGACCCAGGTTTTTAAACATAAAATTGATTGAGGTCCCTGTAGGGAGGTGCCCTCAAAATGCTTAGATAACTGTGATACCATTTCCTAGAGATTTTTCCTCTAAGGAACAATTTTCAAACAGCTTAAATGGCTTACAGCAACAAAGGGTTCAATTCAAATAGTTTGCAAGCCAATCCCAGCCAGTCTTAAGGAGATAGCTTGGTCCCAGAGCCAGGCCAAAGGCTTTTAAAAAAAAAAAAAATTTTTTTTTAAAGCCATTATCCAAAGGACTAGGCCAAAGACTGAAAAACCCAGCACTGTTTCAGAGAAACAACCCCTGTTCCTGAGAGGGTCAAAGGCTGGCCAGCTTTAGTCAAACAGTCTGATCCCAAATCAGACTGAAGTGCCAAGCAAGTTCTTGCATACAGAGCAAGGCCTTAACCAGAAAGACAAAAATGGATCCCGAGTGGGCTTCCCTGGTGGCGCAGTGGTTGAGAGTCCGCCTGCCGATGCAGGCAACACGGGTTCGTGCCCGGTCCGGGAAGATCCCACATGCTAGGCCCGTGAGCCATGGCCGCTGAGCCTGCGCATCCGGAGCCTGTGCTCCGCAACGGGAAAGGCCACAATAGTGAGAGGCCCGCGTACCGCGGAAAAAAAAAAAAAAAAAGGATCCCGAGTAAAGGCCGGGGAGCTTCAAATGCAAAGGGGGCATAAGCTCAGATCTAGGAGAAAGATGTACCTTCAAACTTCAAACTTTAGGGTTGGCAAGAAAAGCAGTGAGCGACAAGGGGCTCAATTGTGGGTACTATACGTGTTTGCTCACCTGCTCTGGAGTCATAGGGAGTCTTCTCTGGTGCCTGTGAAGGGCACCAAAATGTTGACCAGAAACAAATAGACTGCCAGATATCTTTCCAGCAAAGATAGGATCAGCAGAAAATTGCCATTCAGGGTCTGCAACCATGGGAAGCCACGTGCAAGTCCCCGCAGGGCAAAGAAGGAGAACATTTTTTATAGAGAGGAAAAGAAAATTGGGAGGGCTGTCGTGAACAAAGAGTCCACGTCTTTTCATTGGCTGAGACCTTGCCAGGAAAGAAAGGGAGTCTTTCCTTTTCCTGTTGGGCTCTGCTATCATCACAGGGCATGAGAGCTCCCCCTTCTGATCTCCCAATTTTAATTGAGGTTTCTGCTTATTAATTCTTTATAGTTCATGTATAACTCACTTGTACAGACATACGCCATCAGTGTATATTCATTTGCAGAGAGATACAGATTTATACACATGATTGAGACAAAGTATCACTTAATGAATTCTTGAAACACTAAAATCTGGTGTTAACTCACTGAGTCATCCAGTAGATCGATTGCCTGTGTTGTGCTGGGTGCATGTTCTTTGAAGCCCCACCAAGTCTTTGAAATAAAACTTTTCTCAGAAGTTGGTGGTTTTTATAATAGGCAGGACTTTAAAAATACAATCTTTAGTCTACTAACAGAAAATGCCTCCTAAGCTGAAATGCTAAATTTTGTTTTGATGATTTTTTTTGCTGCAATCTTCCCAACTTTATTTAAACGTATTTCCTTTAATCCTAAAGATGATGTCAAAACTCATTTGGAAGTGTCTTCAGAATTCTCATTAGCAACATGAGGAAAATTTTCATTGATTTGATTGAAGGGAAAGATAAGCACTTCCATATCTATTCTTGAAAGGGAAGATAAAAGCATGCTCTCCAACTGAAGAAGGCAGATTATTGAGTTTCACTGATTTATTTTTGTTCCCTAAAAGAGTTGCTTCACTTTTCCCCACTTTGCTTCCCTCTACCAAATAGTAACAATGACTTACTCTCTGGTTGAGAACTATACAGCCAAACCTTGACCTGAGCATAAGGGGAGAAGGACTTCAGATGTAATTCTAGTTGTTACTTACAGCGTGGCTTTTTGCTTGAGTTTCTTTGTGACAGATAAATAAATGATACCATCTAGAGAAAGCTTTCAGAATGTCCCTGAGGGCTGCCTTAGAAAAAGCCAAATCTCTGTTGAATTCAAGAAAGAAAGCAATTTCTGTCCATGCAAAAGACAGACAGGGTAGAACAGTTGGTTGACCACTGTGGGGATTTTAAGAGTATCTGGGGAAAATCTGTTTCCCTGGGGTACCATCTGAGTTTTATTTCATGGATGATATCTATTGATGCAGTTCTGTCTTTTGTAAATAAGCAAACTTACTATTGCCTAGTGAATCTCAAGAAAAAAGGCAGGGAAAATATAAAGCAGCAATTGCTTTCTACCTGTCAAGTTAACATGGATTTGATGTCAAAATGAAGATAACATTTGTCTTGGGAATCACTTTGAATAATTTAGAAATAATATTAAATGATTAACACCTCATATGTTCTGTCATTCTTGTTCCTACCCGTTCTCATATGTATAACATTATTATACATTGTGCTTCATCCCAAAGAATACCAAAGTGGTTTACAATCACAGTATACTTTGTTTTTTTTGCGGTACGCGGGCCTCTCACTGCTGCGGCCTCTCCCGCTGCGGAGCACAGGCTCCGGACGTGCAGGCTCAGCGGCCATGGCCCACAGACCCAGCCGCTCTGCGGCATGTGGGATCCTCCCGGACCAGGGCACGAACCCGCCTCCCCTGCATCGTTAGGCGTACTCCCAACCACTACGCCACCAGGGAAGCCCCCACAGTATACTTTTAAATCAGTCCCGGTCTCCTGGTTGAACAATGTATTTGAAATGACAGAATTATAACTTTCTTGGAAGACCCATGCATAATTCACTAGGAGTATCTACAGTACCAAAGAAATTCAGTTTATATATAATTCTTAATAACGGAAAAATCACTCCCTTAGTTGTATGCATGTCAAACTGAGGGAGAGGGTGAAACAGCAATGCTAAGATCATCAGTCTTGTGTAAAACTAAAGGGTAAACGTCACCATTTTGCTCCCATCACGGATGGATTTGTAAAGGAGTGTGTAAAGGGGACTAATGCACATAATAAATTATATAGTTGATGTATCTGCATACATCAATAAGTTATAATACATTGCCATCTGTTCTAGAAGTCTAGCTGGATTAAAGGGATTCCTGGACATACAATAACCAGTCTTTTTAATTTTAATCTTAATTTATTTTATTGAAGTCTAGTTGATTTACGATGTTGTGTTAGTTTCAGGTGTACAACAAAGTGATTCAGTCATCTTCAGATATATATATATATATATATATATATATATATATTCTTTTTCAGATTCTTTTCCATTATAGGTTATTACAAAATATTGAGTATAGGGCTTTCCTGGTGGTGCAGTGGTTGAGAGTCCGCCTGCCAATGCAGGGGACACGGGTTCGTGCCCCGGTCTGGGAGGATCCCACATGCCGCGGAGTGGCTGGGCCCCATGAGCCATGGCTGCTGAGCCTGCGCATCCGGAGCCTGTGCTCTGCAACAGGAGAGGCCACAACAGTGAGAGGCCGGCATACTGCAAAAAAACAAAATATTGAGTATAATTCCCTGTGCTATACAGTAGGTCCTTGTTGTTTATTTTATATGTAGTAGTGTGTATCTGTTAATCTATACTCCTAATTTATTCCTCCCCCTCCATTTCCCCTTTGGTTTGCTATGTCTGTGAATCCAATAATCACTCTCCTTAAGTGAACTGTACCAAGCACATTAAGCCTATACTATGTACCCTGCCTGCTCATTTGCTGCTCCCCAAATTTAAATTCTGTATTAATTTAGGTGCTACCACTCATTTTCCTCCATTTTATTGAGATATTAAGGAAAAAAGGAAAGCAGATGAGACTGAACAAAATCAGCTGTGGGTGAGAGCTTTTAAGCCTATGTGCTAATAAAATGTCACTTATACTTTAAATTTTCTAATAATTTGTGCTCAGCATAATTTTTAATTGAGGAAAAATTTCCAAAGTTCCTCCACTTACAACTTTAAGGTTTAACTACAGATTAAGGGGAATTAGAATTCAGTAGTGTATATAACCATGGTATCAAAAACTTAAGGCATGTGAAATAAATCACTTCTTGGTCTGAAACTGAAGGCCAATATTTATGATGCACTGTTATGTAATAGAGTTGACTATGGTCAATTTTTCATGAGTATTTTACATGATATGTACTATCATTTGTATCTTAATTTCTTATTGATGTGTCTAAAGGTAGAAAACATGTATTTTGAAAAATACTTAAAAATTTGGTCTTTTTCACCATACCAGATGGCTTTTTTTTCTAGTTATTACAATGTAGTGAAATTTTAACATTTATGTACCCATAGGTTCACAGACCCTTTTATGGAAGGTAGGATTTGTGTATATGGTGTTCAGAAGTGCTTAATTCTAAGAATAATATCCAACATTACATAAATGGCTTTATACAGTATAAAGTATGAAAAAGGAAGAAAATTGTTGTAATAAGAGTAAAGAAACTCTGGCTCAGCTCTGTACTGCCTCTGTTGAAAGGGATGGAGACGAGCATAGTAAAATGCCAGTATTTTCCAGGGCATTCCCTGGAATGTGATGGGCTAGTCCTGGAAAATGTGAGGAAATTAAGATTGTCATGGGATAAGGCTGTATTGGATGTTTTAATCATCGGTCAGTAAGGAGCTCATAATTGGCTGGTGATCATCCCCAAAACTGGAAGAGAGGAAAAAGGGCTGAGTTAAACAACTCTCTTTTTCTTTGGTTTCTAAACATTTAAAGTTGTTCAGAAAGTAACAGTACATCCCCCAAATCCTTAAAGTAAGCTAGTTCCCACCCCCACTTCCATTGCTTTGACTCAACTTTAAAAGTATGGATCTTACGTGGTATATAAATACAATGCAGTATTACTTAGCCATAAACAAGAATGAAATAAAGCCATTTGCAGCAACATGGATGGACCTAGAGATTGTCATACTGAGTGAAGTAAGTCAGAAAAAGAAAGACAAATACCATGTGATATCACTTATATGTGGAATCTAAAATATGGCACAAATGAACCTATCTATGAAACAGAAACAGACTCACGTAGAGAACAGACGTGTGGTTGCCGTGGGGGAGGGAAGGACTGGGGGTTTGGGATTAGTAGATGCAAACTATTATATATAGGATGGATAAACAACAAGGTACTACTGTATAGCACAGGGAACTATATTCCATATCCTGTGATAAAGCATAATGGAAAAGAATATGGAAAAGAATGTATATATATATATATATATATATATGACTGAATCACTTTGCCGTACAGCAGTAATTAACACAACATTGTATATCAACTATACTTCAAGATCTTAATAGTTTATTTTGTAGCTAATTGGATGGGAGGTGTTATTTATTTTACATCTATATCAGTTATCTATTAGTGCCTAACAAATTACCTCAAATCTCAGAGCCTTACAACAACAGACACATATTATCTCAGTTTCTGTGGGTCAGGAGTCTGTGTGCAGCTCACTTGAGAGTCTCTGGCTCAACGTCTCTTATAAGGCTGCCATCACAGTGTCTGCTTGGGATGCCATCATCTCAAGGCTCAACTGGGAAAGAGTCCATTTCCAAGCTCACTCACGTGGCTGTTTGCAGGCTTCAGGGTCATTGCCTCATTGGCCTCTCCACAGCACAACTCACAAAGCTGGCTTCCCTTAGAGCAAAAGAGTGAAAGAAGGAGCCCAAGATGGAAGCCATAGTCTTTTTGTGACTTAGAAGTGACATCCCATCACTTCTGACATATTTTATTTGTTGAAAGATAGTAAGTTCAGATTACACCCAAGGGGAAGAAACTGCAGTAGTTGTGAATATCAAGATGTGGAGATCACTGGGGGCCATTTTAGAAGCTGCCTGTCACACATGCACTTTTAGTAACTCTTGAAGCATAGTCCAAAGTGGCCAGTCTGGAGAATGTATTTCTCTGAAATCTATCTTTAAAATTGCTTTGTACATGTCTATCTTTGGAACCTTTGTAAGGATTGAAGGAACCTCATTTTACTAATATATATTTGTCACAAAGAAAGGCAAAGTGAGGTGGCTTTCTTTCCTTTTGCCCATTGACCAACCCCCCCCCCTTTTTTTTAATAAAGAGGATTTTCTTTGTCCTAAGAGTGAGTTACTTGCCAAGCATATTGGTAGGGGCGTCAGAGATTATTTCAGCTAGGAGCTAGGCAGTAAAGTGTAAAAAAATACAGGGCAATCAAATCTGATCTATTGTATGGTTGGGTTAGTCACTATTACACAGAAAGCTGGAAATAGCCTGGTTTAGATTTCTGCTCTCTCAAGGGCCTGAAAGGAGTTGGCAGAGGTGACTTTTCTTCTTTTCTTCCTTTCCTTCTTTCTTTCTGTCTTTCTTTGAGCAGAGATTTCCATACCTTTATCATAGTGTAAAGAAAGTGGAAAATGATATGAAGAAACAAATATTTTTTGGTGACAGCTTTATTGAGATATGATTCAGATATAATACAACTCACCTATTTTAAGTGTTACAGAATTCTGCAACCATCACCACAATCAATTTTAGAACATTTTTTGTTACCCCAAAAAGAAACCACTCCCTTTGCCATAACCAACTTCTAGTTAAGTCTCAGTGACCAGATCTCAGTCATATAGCCATTCCCAGAGACTGGAAAAGCAAGCATATAGTTTCTCTAGCATCTCTAGTATTTGTGGGTAAGAGGCAAGGGAGAACAAAGCAGGAGATGGCTGTTGAGTTAGCTAACTGTAGTGGTTAATTTTATGTGTCATTTTGGCTGGGCCACAGTGCCCAGATATGTAGTCAAACATTCTGGATGTTTCTGTGAGGGTGTTTTTAGATGAGATTAACATTTAAATCAATGGATTTAAGGGTAAGGCAGGTTACCCTCCATAATGAGTGGGCCTTATCCAATCAGTTGAAGGCCTGAATAGAAGATACACTCATCTCCCCTGAGCTAGAGGGAGTTCTGCGCAGATGACCGTTAGACTTGAACTGTAACCCTGGCTCTTTTCTGGGTCTTCAGCCTATTGGCCTTTGGACTTGAACTGCAGCCTTAGCTCTTCACTGAGTCTCCAACCAACCTGCCCACTCTGGAGATTTTGGACTTGGCAACCTTCATAATCACATGAGCTAATTCCTTTAAATTAGGTCAAACAGGTAATGTAAATTCAAACCACAAACTCATTGTTTAAAGGCAGGCCTGTGGTTAGGAATTCTTAAAGGAGACTCCCGGCCTACCCCTCTCCCCACAAAGCAAGCAAGACAATACAGACAACTGTCTTTGTTTTCTCCTTGTGCCAGTTGTTTACATTTTTCTACTTCTTCCTTTTATTCAAATTGTAGCCATTGGAGACCCATTCTCTGTGAGGAATTTCTCAGTTTCAACTCCACACTTTATGTATACTCTAGGTTTGATGTCCTATCCCTACTTGGACTTTAAAATCCAAACTTCTAAATTGTTGTGACCGGCAACTTTCCTCAACACGCCTGCAGTATCAGCTCAGAAACTTATTTCTCTGGCTTTCAGCTTCCTCTTCATTCTTTGCCACTGGTGATTTCCTTTCCTTTCATTAGAGCACAGCTATGCTTTTAAAAGGATGTCAGTTAAATCTTATTATTCCAGCATTTCTAGCTGTTTTGTGGTTGGGAAATTTGCAGGTTATCTAGTCTGCCACACTTGTAGAAATGTATGTTGGACCTTAAATTTTTCAAAATACATATTTTTTCTAACAGGTTATTCAGGTTTTCTCTTCCTTTTGACAACAATAAGGACTTTAAAGTGCATTTTTGCTATTGTTGTATCAAGCTTTTTTCTAAAACTTAAAGACAGTTGATATTTCTTTTTTATAATATAAAATTAATTTGTTTTACTGACAACCTCTTTGTTTAGCTTTGTTTTTTTCGATCTAATGCTTTCCTTCTGGATTCTATTTTTCTCTTTCTTTCTTTTCTTTCTTTCTTTCTTTCTTTTCTTTCTTCCTTTCTTTCTTTCTTTCTTTCTTTCTTTCTTTCTTTCTTTCTTTCTTTCTTTCTTTCTTTCTTTCTTCCTTTCTTTCTTTCTTTCTTTCTTTCTTTCTTTCTTTCTTTCTTTCTTTCTTTCTTTCTTTCTTTCTTTCTTTCTTTCTTTCTTTCTTTCTTTCTTTCTTTCTTTCTTTCTTTCTTTCTTTCTTTCTTTCTTTCTTTCTTTCTTTCTTTCTCCCTCCTTCCCTCTTTGTCTCCTTTCCTACCTTCCTCCTTTTCTTCCCTCCTTTGCTATCACTCTTGAATGGTAGCTTAAGGGGCAATAGCACTACTCTTAAGACATTGAAAATATTACTTTATTTTTTCCTAGTACTTAATATTGCTAAAAAAAAAAGAAGCTGCTCAGTCTAATTTTTCTTCCCATTTAAGATAATCTGTCTTTTTTACTGCTAACTTTTATGATCTTATTTTTGTATTTGGTGTTATGCTGTTTTTTTATTACTATGTGTCTAGATGCAGATTTATTTATACTTATCTTACTCAGTAGTCAGAGTATACTTTAGATCTAAAGCTTTGTGTCTTTAGATTTTGGAAAAACCTTAATCATAAGTTCTACAAATATTGATTCTGTATCATTCTCTCCTTTACCATTTTTTTTTTTTCTGGAACTTCCATTAAAGGGATGCTGTGGTCTTCCAATCTATTCTCTATATCTTGGCCACAATTTTCTTCTTTTTGTGTCTTTGTGTCTCATTCCAGGTAAAATTTTCAGTATCACTTTCCAATTCACTAATTATCCAACTGTTTATCCTACTTATCGGGTTTCTTTTGTTTTTAAAGTTTAGATGTTTCATTTCTAGAATTTCTGGTTGGTTCTTTTCCACATCTGCCTATTCATGTTTCAGTTCCACTTGGTTTTTTTCCATAATTTGCTGGTTTTTTTTTAATCAATATGAAATCTTGATGATGATGATGATGATTATTTTTAGTATTCTGAACATCCTCAAAATATTTGTCAAACTCGTCTCTAAAATTACTTGGTAAAAAGAAAAAGTCTTTTGGATAGACAAATATTCAGCCATATTTGCTCCCCACCTCACTAGACTTGCAGCTTCTTTTGAGCTCTATCTGCTGGCAGTTTATTTTTTCTAGCCTTCTTTCTAGATCATGATAAATCCATCCTAGATCCTGGATTTAAACAATAAACTTTGCTCACTTTCTTTCTTATTTCTATAGCACTTTTAACCCATGTTACCCCACTGGAGGTAAACTCTTAGCCATCCCTACTTTGCTTCTAAAACCTAGGACCAGCAGGCCAGTGGCTCAAGGGCGCCCTATCACTTTTCATTTCTATGTAATTTCTGGTCCACAGAGATGGTTTTTGTTTATTTGTTTGTTTTTGCTTTTAAGCTTAGTTGTGTCTTAGTTTTATTTTTCTGTATTTTATCTAGAATTGCAATGTGTTTGGAGCATTGGAGATACATCAAACTGTGACCTGTGCCACTTCACCTGAAGTCTTTTAAAAAATTTTTTGACTATTTGTAATTTTACTTTTACTTAATTTTTTCAAAATAAATTATTACAATTATTTAGGGTACAAAAGAAAACTTCCTGGACTTTGGATAAGCACTGTAAAATTGTTTACTCTTGAAATAGCTTAAAATAAGTTTTTATTTGGAGAACCTTTTGAACTGTGTCATATTTTCCAACAACAAACATTACAATGTCATATTCATATTGTCATATTACTTTTAAATAAAGTATAAGGTGCTCAATATTTTAAAAACTTATTATACAAATCTTCAGATAGAAAAGTAAGAGATATTAGTATAATGAATCCTCATGTATCCATCACCTAACTTCAATTGTTATCACTATTCTGCTATGCTTGATTTATCTAACCCTTCTCCACCAACCTTTCATTCTGCTTGTTTGTGTTGGAGCATGTCAAAACAAATTTCAGCTATGATATCATTTCAACCATATATGCTTCATAATATATCTTTAACAGACAAGACTTTAAAAATTATAATCACAATATCATTATCATCCCAAGAAAAGTAACAATAATTTGTTAATATCATCTAATATGTTCGTGTTTACTTTTCCCCAATGACCTCAAACATGTCTTTTTACCATTGGTTTGTTTGAATCAGGATCCAATCAAGAACACATTGAAGTTGTTGATATGTCTCTTTGATCTATTTTAATCAATAAAAATTTCCCCTCACCCTCTTCTCCCCCATGCCATTTATTTGTTGAAAAATCTGAGTCGATTACAGGACATAGCAATTTTATTTGCAAAATTAGTTAGAAACAATTACATTTTCTGGAGAATGGGCTTACTGTCTTTCAGTGTGTAGACAGGTTGTGAAAGACCTGGGAAGGAACATTCTGAAAAATAATTTTTAACCTATCATTTAATATTAAAGTAGACTATGCTGTATTAGTTATTTATTATTGTGCATCAGTCTAAAACTTATCAGGTGAAAACAACAAGGATATTATCTCATACATTTTCGGGGGTTCAGGAATTTGGAAGCAGCTCAGCTGGGTGCTTTCCCAGGACCTCTCAGGAGGTTGCGGTCAAATCGTTGGCCATGGCTGCAGCTTCTGAAGACTTGACTAGGGCTATAGGATTCTCTTCCAAGATGGCTCAGTCACATGGCTGTTGGCAGAAGGCTACAGTTCCTTGCCACCTGGATGTATCCACGGCTTCCCCAGCATGAGTGCTCTGAGGAGGAAGTGGCTAAGACAAAAGTCATAGTCTTTTGTAACCTGATCTTGAAAGCTATATACCATTACTTATGCGATATACTATTGGTCATACAGACCAACACTGGTACAATCTGGGAGGGGAGTGTGAATACCAGAAGGTTAGCAACACTGGGGACCACCTTGGTGGCTGACTACCTAAATGGGCAGTACAGAAGAAATAAATTGACTTATCATTCTATCACTGATCTTAGAAGTAATGTAATTTATTTCCTTGTGGTAGGCCCCAGGATAGGGTACTGATATGACAGTATTAATGGAAAACCTTTGTTTTCAAATTCCATTCATATTTTATATATGGTAGGAAAGTACTTTTTGTCATATGAGCATTTCTAACACTGTACTTAGTGAAAGGATGCAGCTGTCTTCAATATAAGAAACAATAACCTCTAAGGACCCTTCCAACTCTACAAGCCTGCTTTTCTATGACATAGTCCAAGGAATAATAATCTTAAAAAAAATTATTTTATTGAAATATAGTTGATTTACAATGTTTTGTTAATCTCTGCTGTATAGCAAAGTGATTCAGTTATACATGAATATACATTTTTTTCATACTTTTCCATTATGGTTTATCACAGGATATTGAATATAGTTCCCTGTGCTATAGAATAGGACCTTGATGTTTATCCATTCTATATATAATAGCTTGCATCTGCTAATCCGAAACTCTCAGTCCATCCCTCCCCTACCCCCATCCCCCTTGGCAGCCACAAGTCTGTTCTCTATATCTGTGAGTCTGTTTCTGTTTCGTTCATAAGTTCATTTGTGCCATATTTTAGATTCCACACATAAGTGATATCATACGGTATTTGTCTTTCACTTTATGACTTACTTCACTTAGTATGATAATCTTTAGGTCCATCCATGTTGTTGCAAATGGCATTATTTCATTCTTTTTTATGACTGAGTAATATTCCATTGTATATATGTACCTCATCATCTTTATCCATTCATCTGTCGATGGGCATTTAGATTGTTTCCATGTCTTGGCTATTGTGAGTAGTGCTGCTGTGAACATAGGGGTGCATGTATCCTTTCTGAATTATAGTTTTCTCTGGATATAGGCTCAGGATTGGGATTGCTGGATTATATGGCAACTCTATTTTTAGTTTTTTGAGGAACCTCCATACTGTTTTCCATAGTGGTTGCACCAATTTACATTCCCACCAATAGTGTAGGAAGGTTCCCTTTTCTCCACATCCTGTCCATTATTTGTGGATTTTTATTTTCTGTTAACCACTTTACTTAGATTTCATGGTAACCATATGCAGTAGCTACTATTGCAATTTCCATTTTACAGATGGGGATACTGAGGATTGATGACGTTAAACAGAAAGTGGGGAGGGGGCGGGGATTGCGAGGAGTCGTCCAATATACCTGGTTCAATCTCTGTGAATTCTGATTTCTGTTCCTTGCCTCTTCTTTTACTTTTTTAAAAAATATCTTTATTGGAGCATAATTGCTTTACAATGTTGTGTTAGTTTCTGCTGTACAACAAAATGAATCAGCTAAATGTATACATATATCCCCATATCCCCTCCCTCTTGAGCCTCCCTCCCACCTCCCCTATCCCACCCCTCTATATCATCACAGTGCATCCTGCTGATCTCCCTGTGCTATGCAGCAGCTTGCCACTAGCCATCCATTTTACATTTGATAGTGTATATATGTCAACACTACTCTCTCACATTGTCCCAGCTTCCATGTTCCCCCCATGTCCTCAAGTCTGTTCTCTATGTGTGCCTCTTTATTGCTGCCCTGCCTCTAGGTTCATCAGTACCATTTTTTTAGATTCCATGTATGTGTGTTAGCATATGGTATTTTTCTCTTTCTGACTTACTTCACTCTGTTTGATAGACTCTAGATCCATCCACATCTCTGCATATGGCACAATTTTGTTCCTTCTTATGGATGAGTAATATTCTGTTGTATATATGTACCACATCTTCTTTATCCATTCCTCTGTTGATGGACATTTAGGCTGCTTCCATGTCCTGGCTATTGTAAATAGTGCTGCAGTGAACATTGTGGTACATGACTCTTTTTGAATTATGGTCTTCTCAGAATATATGCCCAGTAGTGGGATTGCTGGGTCATACAGTAGTTCTGTTTATGGATTTTTTAATGATGGCCATTATGACTGGTGTGAGGTGGTACCTCATTGTAGTTTTGATTTGCATTTCTCTAATAATTAGCGATGTTGAACATCTTTTCATGTGCCTGTTGGCTATCCGTATGTCTTCTTTGGAGAAATGTCTATTTAGGTCTTCTGCCCATTTTTTGATTGGGTTGTTTTTTTTTTTGCTGTTGAGTTGTATGAACTATTTATATATTTTGGAAATTAAGCCCTTGTTGGTCACATCATTTGCAAATATTTTCTCCTAGTCCATAGGTTGTCTTTTCCTTTTGTTATTGTAGGAGTGATAATCTTATATGTAGGAGTCAAACCATTAGGATCCTGGGGCATTTCAGGGATGATCTTAGCAACAAAAGTGAATAAACTACTCAGAAAACACAATCATGAGTTATTAGCATTTTTTTAAGCCATTAAACTTTTCATTAGCACAACATAGTTAATATTCCAGGCATGTATTATTAATGTTATTTTGTCATTATGGAAACAGGAAAAAGAGTACTTGTCGTAATACCATGGATTTCAAAAATGTCATCAGAACAAGAATTTTGCATGCATGAATGAGATGTTCATTTTTTATTGCTTCTTATTTTCACTATATTAATATGCACACTTAGTCATATAAATTTAAGGCATGGACAAAGTTGGAATACTGTAGATACAATAAAGGTATAATGAACATATTTTATTAGTAAGTATTCACGAGCTATTTTTTCATAATTCAAATAATAAGACATTAGAACTGGATGAGACCTTAAAATGCATATCATTTTATCCCTTAATTTTAAGACTCAGGTAAAGTGATTTACCACAAATCAAAAGGCAAACTTGTAGCTGAACCTTAACTAGAACTGGGAACAAGACTCCTAACTCTTAATCCTGAGATCATTCTAATACACCGTACCTCTACTCAAATCACTAAAAACAAGACTTCAGTACCAGCTATAAAGTTTTATTAAATTCAGTGTAGTTTATCAGGCAAAATACTATAACATCAACATGAAAACAAAACCAAAATTAATCTAAATTCCAATTTTATTTGAAGCAGTCAAAGAAACACATTACATAAGGGATGAAGAGCCTATTTTGTCTCTTTTTGACCACTGATATACTGAAGAAATCAGCTGATGGACAAGCACCCAAATACTGATAATCCAAAACAAATTTTCTTTGGTAACTTTCCACTCATATAAAGACCTTGAAGAAATAAAAACAACATTAACTTCCTTTTTTTTTTTTTTTTCCCGTTACGTGGGCCTCTCACTGTTGTGGCCTCTCCCGTTGCAGAGCACAGGCTCCGGACGCGCAGGCTCATTGGCCATGGCTCACGGGCCCAGCCACTCCACGGCATGTGAGATCTTCCCAGACCGGGGCATGAACCCGTGTCCCCTGCATCGGCAGGCGGACTCTCAACCACTGCGCCACCAGGGAAGCCTTAGCTTCCATTTTAATGATCAGGAACCACAAAACAAAATGATAGAATTTCTATAGAGAAATTATTATGATTATTATTATTTTTTTACTCTCCTTGTTTGCAAGGAATGTAAAGCAGCCTGTTGAGGAGCACATACAATAAAGTAATGAGAAAATATAAATAGGAACTATCAGGGCCAAAATAAAATCATGAACAGAAAGCCAAGATTGGGGAAAATCAGGCCAGGAGAATTTGCATAACTCCTGAAGTTTAGCTTCAAATTTAGGCCTGAGATTCCTGGAAATCAAAAGGAAAAAAGAAACATAGTCATTTTCATGATCCTCAAAAAAGTTTTTAAAGTACCAGTTGGATTCTAAACAAAATTCCACACACATGGAGGTTTCTGTTAGGAATACTGAGAGATACAGTGGATAACCATTTCCATCTACTGCAAAATTTGTAGTGAAATTATTATTGTTTCTTGTGTTCTTTGAAAATTATCCTGATGTTAACACACATTTGACTTGGTGAAGGTTATTTCTGAAGGGCTAAGGTAGCAAAGGCCTTAGACATACCATCCTGATAGCCTAGCTTAATCCAAGAGCAGAATTTAAAATATCCAGAAAAGTGAGGGAACTGAATATAATTTGAATCATTCCCCATGAATATCATAAAATGTGGTTATGAGTGCTTTAATTAGAAAACCACACATCTATTATATAAATAATAAATAATTATTATTGGTGTGGTTATAAAATGACAGTAATTTCAAATAACTACTAAAGGATAAATTATATAATAAAAAGGATTGAATAATCTCAGTTCAAGAGATCAGATTATTTTAATATAACATGAGTGTTGGTGGGGATTGGTGGTAACAGAATAAACACATATTAAGACATCCTATATAGAGGAGATCAATTCACACTTTTTTTTTTTTGTGGTATGTGGGCCTCTCACTGTTGTGGCCTCTCCCATTGTGGAGCACAGCCTCTGGACGTGCAGGCTCAGCGGCCATGGCTCACAGGCCCAGCCACTCCGCGGCATGTGGGATCCTCCCAGACCGGGGCACAAACCCGTGTCCCCTGCATCAGCAGGCGGACTCTTAACCACTGCACCACCAGGGAAGCCCCACACGTATTTTTGATGTTTGTGGAGATATAGAGGTCAACTTTTAACATGTAAACATAAGCATTTGTAGCATAAATCCAGTAGTGGGCTGGAGCTATCTCTGCATTCAGTTGCATCATGTTGGTGACTTGAAATTGGCCATAGTGGGAGTATTTATGCCATCAAAATCAGCAATTGGCAAATACTACAAAAACACTACAAATCACAGCTTTTTGGGGAGACCAGTTTACTAGAACATCACATAATAATACTACCATATACAACTTCCATATCACTAGATTAAAAAGAGAAAGACAGAAAACAAGCACCAGGAAAACTGGAGAAATAAGGAAACAAATTTAAAAAGCAATAACCATATTAAATCTGGACATATCAAGCACTGAAAGTATCAAATACAATGCCAAAATTAAGACCAAATATATCACTTATCATGATAAGTGTGAATGGATGAAACCCTCTTAATACAAGACCAATATTTTAAGAAGAGATCAGAGAAAGGTTAAAAATAAAGTGAAGAGCAAAGCTATACCAGGCAAATGAAAATGAGAGAAAAGAAAGATTCACAACTTCAACACCAGGCAAAGTAGAATTAAAAGCAAAGAGGATAAAACTACATTGAGAAAACCGATTTTTATGGATAAAGCAATGCTTAAGTATTAAATAAGACAACATCAGAATATATATAATGCAAAAGTTGTTGACTATAAGGGAAAGTTGACAAAAGCACAACCATTAGGAGAGATTTTAGCATGTCTCTCATAATATTTGAGAAATTAAATAGAAATAGAAGAAAGTAATAAGATTAATAATACTATCAATTTGACACACATTTATACTACAGAAAATACACTTCTTTTCTTTTTTTTCCAAGGGTCTACAGAACACTTACCAAAATCGGTCATAAAGGATCTTACTACTTTCCCCAAATTGGAAATTATATAAATCGTTCTTTGAAAAAAATGCATAAAACCAGATATTAATAGTAGAGTTATAAATTGAAAAAATAAAACCATTAAGCAACTAAAAATCACTCTCCTATAAATATTGGATCTATGAGAAAATCAAGCTTAGCTTAAATCACCATTCAGAAAATATTGCCAGTGAAAACAATACTATGAAAATTTCTGAAACCAAATCTGTATTCAGAGGAAACTTACTAGTTTTAAATGCATTTATTATTAAACAGGACAGAATGAAAATAACATTCATCTCAAGAGGTTGGAAAAAAGAGCAATATCCCTTATGCTCAAAAAGAACAGAAAGAAAAGGAAAACTGAGAAAAATTGGATAAATGAATTAAAAATAAAAGTCTATTGAATAAAAAATATACAGTTTTATTAATGAACAATTACAGAGCTATTTTCTTCAAAGAGAGCAATAAAATGGACAAACTTTTAGCAAGGCTAAACAAGAAAAAAAAGAAAGCATAAATATGCAAGAGTAGAAAGTAAGTACGTGATATAACTACAGGTAGAAATACACTTTTAAAAAAAGTATTAAAAAATCTGAAAATCTCAACATATGCATGAATATTTAGGGCAATATTAATTATTAAAATCAACCCAAGTAGAGGTAGAAAACTTGATTAAAATTGAGACTTGTCACAGAAAACCCCTTGTAGAAAGCCACCTGCCAAGACAATTTCATAGTAAGTTATTTCAAACTTCCAAATAAAAGATCATAGAGAAAGAAAGGAAGCTTCCACAGATTATTCTACAAAGCTAGTATAAATCTGGTGCCAAAATTTGACAGCACAAAAATAGCAAATAACTGTCCAATACCAATTGTAACTATTGGTGCAAAAATCCTAAATGACAAAGCAAATTGAATCCAGTGATATATTCAAAGACTAATATTTGCTGATTAAGTAAATGTTATACCATTAATTCATAGATGGCTCAATTTAAGAAACTAATAATAATTCAAAATAAATCAAAGGAGAAAAATATTTCAACAGATGCTTAAATATCTTTTGGGGGGAGGAATTTGACAGACATTCCTAAAGAAAACCCCTGGTAAAACAGAAATAGAAAGAGAATTTCTTCACATGATAAAAAACTAATATAAGTCAAACTAGCATCATACATAATGAGGAAATACCAGAAGCATTCCTATTAAAATTTAAAACGAATAGGATTGTTCACCACTATCTCTATTATTTAACATAATATGGACATGTTTGTCAATGAGTTTCTAAAATATAAATATACAAATCAAATATAAATAAAAAACAGAAAAATTTTATTATTCATAAGTGGTGTAATTCTCTATATGCAAACTCCAGGAAAATGAAGTACAAAACTATGACATTAATATACTAAAATCAATATTTTTAAATATGTTAACAATAATCCATTTGACAATAAAATGAAGGAAAAAAATCACAATACTAACCAAAAAAAATCTCCCAATAATAAAGCTAACAAAAACATGTGCACCACCAAATTAAGACAACTACAAAACTCTACTAAAGGCATAAAAGAACACTTTAGTAAATGGAGGAACATATTATAGAAAGTATATCTTTATGGAGAGATCCATCTATTCATGCAACACACTCAATCAAAACCACTTCACTCTATTTATTATTTATTTAGTATCTATGTGTATGGGGAGAGAGATATAATGTGATCAGAGCATCTGAGAGTTCATCTGAAAGAATAAACATGAGAAGATATCCAATTAAATTCTGATAAAGAAGAATAAAAAAATGAGAGGAGATGATTTGTCTACCAGATATAAAAACATATTATAGAGCTGCAAAAATTGAAATGGGGTAATGCTAGTGCCAAAGCTGAAAGATGAATGGAACAAACACACACAGTATTTCAAATCAGTGGGGAAGGCATAATTATTCAATAAATAATTCTAAACACCTGAATAACCATTTGCACAAGAATAAATTCAAGATAAATTGAAGAATAAAATTTACCAAGTAATAGATCCTAAAGTATATGAAAAGATAATATATAACAAAAATGTTATTTCAGATTCAGTGGGGAAAGGATGTAATATTTGATAAATGGTTCTGGGACAACTGGCTATCTACATAGAAGAAAATAATGTTAAACTCCTTTCTCAAATCATATTAGAAAAACACCAGAAAAACAGATAGATGAGTTAAATACTAAGTATAAACAAAAATAAAAATTATGGAAGAAAAATAAAGAAACTATGTTTACAGCTTAGAAATCAAAAAGACATTGGCAAGGCAGGAGAACCCAAAGTTATATTTAAAAAAAGCAATGTATTTGACTATATAAAAATGAAAATATTTGGCATGAGAAAAAATCCAATAAGGCAAAAGACAAATTATAGATTTGGGAAAATTCTGGTACTGATGATCACTAAGAATTAATATCTATCATATATATAAGAACTATTACAAAATGATAAGAAAAAGAAAATACCCCAATAGAAAAATGAAGGATATAAAAAAGCAAATCACAGAAAACTAAATCCTCCCCACAAAATGTAAATATGCTAAGCTCAGAGGCAGTCAGGGAAAATTTCTTTTTAATCAAAATAATGGGTTACCATATCCTATTAGTTCAAAACACATTTTTTCTCTCAGTTTTTCATTTCTAAAATTGGGACGTGCCTTAGAATTGATGACATTCTATAGTTGCTGTGGGCTAGGTAATAGTCATGCTATAGTTACCCCCACTGCGCTGGCACAAATATGGTTGTTGCTCCCGATACCATGGCTGGAAAACTATTACAATCCCTCAGTGTTTCACTCAAGCAAATAATTGGAGAAAAGGATATGAGTCCTGACTGGTTTTTGTTTTGGCTGTGCTGTGCAGCTTATGGGATCTTAGTTCCTGACCAGGGATCAAATCCGGACCCTTGGCAGTGAAAGCACAGAGTCCTAACCACTGGACCACCAGGAAACTCCCCTATTTTTTGAAAACCTTGTATTGACACTTTCTGATATGATCAAGAAGACTCCAGCATCAAGAATTGCAGAATGGGTGTACATGGCTTCAAATAAAATCCCGGTGATGATAGTAAAGCCCTTTTTAAAGAAATGCCTCACCACCAATGTTCTGGATGACACAGAAAAAAATGTGTGCAAATCCATGGGTGATGATAACTCTGACTTGAGAGTGTGCAGAAGAATTGGACTCATGTGGGAAAGTTTTTTTTTTTAGGGATTACTGTAACCAATTTAGTTCTTTTATAGTTTTTTAAAACATATACACAAGAATAATATACGGTAAAATTTTATGTATAAATATGTCTCAAAGAACCCTTTCAATAAGAATGAAGACTCTAAATAATAAGAAAACATTGTGTTGTATTTAACTGGTAACACTTTTTCTTTCTTAGTGGGGCATAAAGTAATAATGTATCTTTCAATCAAATGCATTTTAAGACTTACTGAAATATATTAATTATTATGTCTCACGTATCAGGAAAACAAGATCCTCCTTCCAAAAGGATGTGTATGTTACAATACCATTTTTGTAAAACAAATGATGACCCCAAACTCTTGTATATAATGACAGTTAATATTTATACTACACATACAATGTGCCAGAAATCTTATAAGGAATTTACATGTATGTATTTAGGTGGGTATTACTATGATGCCTGTTTTACCAATGAGGAAACTGAGGTATAGAGAGGTAAAGTCACTTGTCCAAGTTCACACAGCGAGTAAACGGCAGAAATGTGATTTCAACATGGACATTTTGGCTCTAGTGTTCATGGTCCCAACAATTCTCCTCCCTCTCCCCTTCCTCTCTCCTCTCTCTCTCTCCTTTCTTCTTTCTCTCTTACACACACACACACACACACACACACACACACACACACACACACACACTGTCCTTTTCTGTCTCTGTCTTATGGTGGTTGATTATATGAGCATGGAGAAAACTCTGGAAGGATACATGCTAAGTTATTAACATAGGCTATGGGGGAGAAGGTGATATAGGTGTATGTAAAGCAAAATGAGAAAGAAGAAAAAAGGAAAACTTCATTATAGCTACAGCTGTGTATGATATGGTTTTGTTTATAACATATAAACTTGAATATGTGTGTATACATATAAAACATAATAAATAAATGAAAGGTGATCTAAAGTTATTAAAAGATAGTCCATAAAATAGGTACAAAGGGTCAATGCATATATTTGAATTTGACTAGTCATCAAAAAATCAAATTAAAAAAACAATGGCATATGCTTTTTGCCCATAAAAATTAGCAAAGATGAAGAAGTTAAATATACACTGTTACTAGTAAAGCAGGGAAATAAGAGCCCTTTTATGCTGTGGGTGAATATTTGTTTGGCCCAACATATTTGGTGGAAAGTGATAATATAATATTAAAAATTTGATCCAGGAATTCTATTTCTAGGAATTCTTCTCAAGGTAATAATCAGAGATGATGACAAATATTAGTATTAAAGATGTTCAAAGCAGCTTTATCTATCATCTATCTATCTACCTATCTATCCATCCTTTCATTTATCAATATATTTATTTGTATTTTGGTACCAAGATGCATATCTAAGTGTTAACTACAATAGCAAAGAAGGAAAAGAAGGAAGAGGAAGGAAAGGAGGAGGAGGATGCAGCCTAAATGCCTAAAAATATGAATGGCTAAGTAGTGGTACATTTATTCAATAGAATGTTATACAATAATTAAAATTACATTCACGGGGGGTGAAGTCAAGATGGCATACTAGGAGGATGCAGAATTCACATCTCCTCACAACTAGGGCACCTATCAGGCACTGGTGGGGGACCATGGACACCTAAGGGGATGGGAGGAACCCCCAGTGGCCAGGTAGGATGTGGGGCATGGTGGGGGAGTGAAGGGGGAGGAGAAGTGGAGGTGGGATGGGACTGGCGGCCCTGAAGGGTGTCTGGGGGAGGGGAAGGGATCCCACACCCAAAGGGGAAATTGGGGAACCACTGGTAGGGCAGAGGATCAAAAGGGAGTGTGGCCAGGTTTCCTCTGCTCACTTGGGGCCCCAGGAACCTGCTGAGATCCTGGGCCTGATCTTCTGCCCACTGAGGCCCCCTCCAGCCACGTGGGTCCTGAGGGAGTGGGAGGGAGGGAAGGGGGAGCAAAGGGAAAGACCGGACCTCAAGGACTGGCATCCCTGAGGGGTGGCTGGGGAGGGGAGGAGTTCCTACACCCAGAGGGACCCACCTATGGTTAGGGGTCCAGCAGCGAAGGGGAGAGACCCTGGGAGAGACAGTCGAGGAGGGGAATGAGGGAGTGAAAGGGAACGGGGCCAGTGCTTTCCCTGTCCACTTAGGCACCGGGGAGGCTGTTCAGCTCCCGGGCCTAATCCTCTGCCCTTAGAGCCTCCCTCCTGCCATGCAGAACCCAAGCCCCACCCCTACACCCCCACTCAGGGCCCTAACCCTACACTCAGAGACCCCGTCCCCCAGTGAGCTGGGCCTAAACCCCACCCACACACCCTCACTCAGGGCCCTACCTCCAAACTCCAAAACTCCACACTCCAGAGGCTCTCCTTTTGACATGCTGCCTCTGCCCTTCTATGCAGGTCCTAAGCAAAAGCACCGCCCCATGGTTGAACGTTGCCCCACCTAGGCCCCACCCCAAACTAAAACATCACCCCCCACCTGCCTAGGTCCCACCCCACCCTAACCCCGCCCCTGCCTAAGTTCCACCCCTCGCCTAAACTCCACCCCCATAGGCAAAGCTTTTTTTTACTTTTCTTTTTTCCTCTTGTACTTATTTATTTTTTATTTCTTTAAAGAATCAATTTTATTTATTTATTTATTTTTCGTTGCATTGGGTCTTCATTGCTACATGCAGGCTTTCTCTAGTTGCAGTGAGCGGGGGCTACTCTTCATTGTGGTGCGTGGGCTCCTCACTGTGGTGGCTTCTCCTGTTGTGGAGCATGGGCTCTAGGCACGTGAGCTTCAGAAGTTGTGGCACGTGGGCTCAGTAGTTGTGGCTCGTGGACTCTAGAGAGCAGGCTCAGTAGTGGTGGTGCACCGGATTAGTTGCTCCACGGCATGTGGGATCTTCCTGGACAAGAGTTCAAACCTGTGTCCCCTGCATTGGCAGGCAGATTCTTAATCACTGCACCACCAGGGAAGTCCCCTTTTTTCCTCCTTTAGATTGGGGTTCTGTTTTACCTTGTTGATTCATTATTCTTGATTCTTTTATATTTTTATTTTTCCTAATAAATCTTTTATTTTTCTAATTTTATTTTATTCTTTGTACTTTGTTAGTGATCTCTCCTTTTGGCTTGTTACCCCCTCCTTTTTTTATTCTTTTTTCTGTTGTGGTTTTATTTTATCTTGTTGCAGTTTTTACAGTTATAGTTTTATTTTTCCTACTATATTTTTTGTCTTTCTAATTTTATTTTGTTTTTTATTCTTTGATATTGTACTGCTTCTTTTTTCTTTCTTTCTTCCTTTTTTTTTTTTTACCGGGCCACAAAGCTTGCAGGATCTTGGTTCCCAGGCTGGAGATCAGGCCCGAGCTCCTCTGCTGGTGGCTCCGAGTCCAAACCGATGGGCTAACAGAGAACCTCAGACCCCAGGGAATATCAATCAGAGTGAGGCCTCCTGGAGGTCCTCATCTCAGCACCAAGACCCAGCTCTATCCAACTGGTGCAAACTCCACTGCTGGACGTCTCAGGCCAAAAAACCAGTAAGAAAGGAATACAGCACCACCCATCAAAAAAAAAAAAAGAAAAGAAACGACAAAAAAAATATGTTACAGATGAAGAAGCAAGGTAAAAACCTACAAGACCAAGTAAATGAAGATGAAATAGGCAACCTACCTGAAAAAGAATTCAGAATAATGATAGTAAAGATGATTCAAAATCTCAGAAACAGAATGGAGAAAATAAAAGAAACATTTAACAAGGATTTGAAGAACTAAAGAGCAAATAAACAGTGATGAACAACAAAATTACTGAAATTAAAAATACTCTGGAAGGAATCAATAACAGAATAACTGAGGCAGAAGAATGCATAAGTGAGCTGGAAGATAAAATGGTGGAAATAACAACCAGGGAGCGAAATAAAGAAAAAAGAATGAAAAGAGTTGATGACAGTCTCAGAGACCTCTGGGACAATATTAGACACATCAACATTCGAATAATATGGGTTGCAGAAAAAGAAGAGAAAAAAAAAAGGGCTGAAAAAATATCTGAAGAGATTATAGTCGAAAACTTCCTAACATGGGAAAGGAAATAGTCAGTCAGGTCCAGGAAGCACACAGTCAGCTCTACCCACCACCAGTCCCTCCCATCAGGTAACTTGCACAAGCCTCTTAGATAGCCTCACCCACCAGAGGGCAGACAGCAGAAGCAAGAACTACAATCCTGCTGCCTGTGGGGGAAAAAAAAAAACACAGAAAGATAGACAACATGAAAAGGCAGAGCGCTAGGTACCAGATGAAGGAACAAGATAAAACCCCAGAAAAACAAGTAAATGAAGTGGAGATAGGCAACCTTCCAGAAAAAGAATTCAGAATAATCATAGTGAAGATGATCCAGGACTTCAGAAAAAGAATTGAGGCAGAGATCGAGAAGATGCAAGAAATGTTTAACAAAGACCTAGAAGAATTAAAGAACAAACAAACAGAGATGAACAATACAATAATTGAAATGAAAAATGCACTAGAAGGAATCAATAGCAGAATAACTGAGGCAGAAGAACAGATAAGTGACCTGGAAAACAGAATGGTGGAATTCACTGCTGTGGAACAGAATAAAGAAAAACGAATGAAAAGAAATGAAGACAGCCTAAGAGACCTCTGGGACAATATTAAACACAACAACATTCACAATATAGGGGTCCCAGAAGAAGAAGAGAGAGAGAAAGGACCAGAGTAAATATTTGAAGAGATTATAGTCAGAAACGTCCCTAACATGGGAAAGGAAATAGCCACCCAAGTCCAGGAAGTGCAGCAAGTCCCATACAGGATAAACCCAAGAAGAAACACGCTGAGACACATAGTAATCAAATTGGCAAAAATTAAAGACAAACAAAAATTATTGAAAACAGCAAGGGAAAAACAACAAATAACATACAAGGGAACTCCCATAAGGTTAACAGCTGATTTCTCAGCAGAAACTCTACAAGCCAGAAGGGAGTGGCATGATATACTTAAAGAGATGAAAGGGAAGAACCTACAATCAAGATTACTCTACCCGGCAAGGATCTCATTCAGATTTGATGGAGAAATCAGAAGCTTTACAGACAAACAAAAGCTAAGAGAATTCAGCAGCACCAAACCAGCTGTACAACAAATGCTAAGGGAACTTCTCTAAGTGGGAAACACAAGAGAAGAAAAGGACCTACAAAAATAAACCCAAAACAATTAAGAAAATGGTCATAGGACATACATATCGATAATTACCTTAAACGTGAATGGATTAAATGCTCCAACCAAAAGACACAGGCTTGCTGAATGGATACAAAAACAAGATCCATATATATGCTGTCTACAAGAGACCCACTTCAGACCTAGGGACACATACAGACTAAAAGTGAGGGGATGGAAAAAGGTATTTCATGCAAATGGAAATCAAAACAAAGCTGGAGTAGCAATACTCATATCAGATAAAATAAACTTTAAAATAAAGAATGTTACAAGAGACAAGGAAGGATACTACATAATGATCAAGGGATCAATCCAAGAAGAAGACATAACGATTATAAATATATATGCACCCTACATAGGAGCACCTCGGTACATAAGGCAAATGCTAAGAGCCATAAAAGGGGAAATCAACAGTAACACAATCATAGTAAGGGACTTTAACAGCCCACTTTCACCAATGGACAGATCGTCCAAAATGAAAATAAATAAGGAAGCCCAAGTTTTAAATGACACACTAAACAAGTTGGACTTAATTGATATTTGTAGGGCATTCCATCCCAAAACAACAGAATACACTTTCTTCTCAGGAGCTCATGGAACATTCTACAGGATAGGCCATATCAAGCCTTGGTAAATTTAAGAAAATTGAAATTGTATCAAGTATCTTTTCCAACCACACGCTATGAGACTAGATATCAGTTACAGGAAAAAATGTAAAAAATACAAACACATGGAGGCTAAACAATACATTACTAAACAACAAAGAGGTCACAAGGAAATCAAAGAGGAAATCAAAAAAATGCCTAGAAACAAATGACAATGAAAACACAAAGACCCAAAACCTATGGGGTGCAGCCAAAGCAGTTCCAAGAGGGAAGCTTATAGCAATACAGTCTTACCTCAAGAAACAAGAAAAATCTCAAATAAACGACCTAACCTTACACCTAAAGCAATTAGAGAAAGAAGAACAAAAAACCCCCAAAGTTAGCAGAAGGAAAGAAATCATAAAGATCAGATCAGAAATAAATGAAAACGAAATGAAGGAAGCAATAGCAAAGATCAATGAAACTAAAAGCTGGTTCTCTGAGAAGATAAACAAAATTGATAAACCGTTAGCCAGACTAATCAAGAGAAAAAGGGAGAAGACTCAAATCAACAGAATTAGAAATGAAAAAGGAGAAGTAACAACTGACACTGCAGAAATACAAAGGATCATCAGAGATTACTACAGGCGACTATATGCCAATAAAATGGACAACCTGGAGGAAATGGAAAAATTGTTAGAAAAGCACAACCTTCCGAGACTGAACCATGAAGAAATAGAAAATATAAACAAACCAATCACAAGCCATGAAATTGAAACTGTGATTCAAAATCTTCCAACAAACAAAAACCCAGGACCAGATGGATTCACAGGCGAATTCTATCAAACATTTTGAGAGGAGCTAACACCTATCCTTCTCAAACTCTTCCAAAATATAGCAGGGGAAGGAGCACTCCCAAACGCATCCTACGAGGCCACCATCACCCTGATACCAAAAGCAGACAAAGATGTCACAAACAAAGAAAACGACAGGCCAGTAACTCTGATGAACATAGATGCAAATATCCTCAACAAAATACAAGCAAACAGAATCCAACATCACATTAAAAGGATCAAACACCATGATCAAGTGGGGTTTATCCTAGGGATGCAAGGATTCTTCAATATATGCAAATCAATCAATGTGATACACCATATTAACAAATTGAAGAAGAAAAACCATATGATCATCTCAATAGATTCAGAAAAAACTTTTGACAAAATTCAACACCCATGTATGATAAAAACTCTCCAGAAAGTAGACATAGAGAGAATCTACCTCAACATAATAAAGGCCCTATATGACAAACCCACAGCCAACATTGTTCTCAGTGGTGAAAAACTGAAACCATTTCCCCTAAGATCAGGAACAAGACAAGGTTGGTCACTCTCACCATTATTATTCAACATAGTTTTGAACGTTTTAGCCACAGCAGTCAGAGAAGAAAAAGATATAAAAAGAATCCAATTGATAAAAGAAATAAAACTGTCACTGTTTGCAGATGACATGATACTTTACATTAAAGAAACCTAAAGATGCTACAGAGAACTACTAGAGCTAATCAGTGAATTCGGTTGAGTAGCACGATATAAAATTAATGCACAGAAATTTATTTTATTCCTATACACTAATGAAGAAAAATCTGAAAGAGAAATTAAGGAAACCCTCCCATTTACCACTGCAACAAAAATAATAAAATACCTAGGAATAAACCTACCTAAGGAGACAAAAGACCTGTATGCCGAAAACTATAAGCCACTGATGAAAGAATTAAAGATGATACAAACAGATGGAGAGATATACCATGTTCTTGGATTGGAAGTATCAACATTGTGAAAATGACTCTACTACGCAATCTACAGATGCAATGCAGTCCCTATTAAACTACCAATGGCATTTTTCACAGAATGAGAACAAAAAATTGCACAGTTTGTAGGGATACCCAGAAGACCCTGAATAACCAAAACAATCTTAAGAAAGAAAAACGGAGTGGGAAGAAACAGGCTCCCTGACTTCAGACTATATTACAAAGCTATAGTAATCAAGACAGTATGGTACTGGCACAAACACAGAAATATTGATCAATGGAGTGGGATAGAAATCCCAGAGATAAACCCACACACATCTCGTCCCCTTATCTTTGATGAAGGAGGCAAGAGTATACAATGGAGAAAAGACAGCCTCTTCAATAAGTTGTGCTGGGAAAACTGGACAGCTACATGTAAGAGAATGAAACTAGAACACTTCCTAACACCATACACAAAAATAAACTCAAAATCGATTAAAGACCTAAATGTAAGGCCAGACACTACAAAACTCTTAAAGGAAAACAGGTAGAACACTCTATGACATAAATCACAGCAAGATCCTTTTTGACCCACTCCTAGAGAAATGGAAATGAAATGAAAAACAAAAATAACCAAATGGTACCTAATGAAACTTAAAAGCTTTTTCACAGCAAAGGAAACCATAAAAAAGATGAAGAGACTGTCCTCAAAATGGGAGAAAATATTTGCACATGAAGCAACTGACAGAGGATTAATCTCCAAAATATACAAGCAGCTCATGCAGCTCAATATCTGAAAAACAAACAACCCAATCCAAAGATGGGCAGAAGACCTAAATAGATATTTCTTCAAAGATGAATTACAGATTTCCAACAAACACATGATAAGCTTCTCAACATCACTAATTAGAGAAATGCAAATCAAAACTACAATTAGGTATTACCTCACACCGGTCAGAATGGCCATCATCAAAAGATCTGCAAGCAATAAATGCTGGAGAGGGTGTGGAGGAAAGGGAACCCTCTTGCACTGTTGTTGGGAATGTAAATTGATGCAGCCACTCTGGAGAACAGTATGGAGGTTCCTTAGAAAACTAAAAATAGAACTACCATATGACCCAGCAATCCCCCTACTGGGCATCTACCCTGAGAAAACCATAATTCAAAAAGAGTCATGTACCACAATGTTCATTGCAGCACTATTTACAATAGCCAGGACATGAAATCAACCTAAGTGGCCCTTGACAGATGAGTGGATAAAGAAGATGTGGCACATATATACAATGGAATATTACTCAGCCATAAAAAGAAACGAAATTGAGTTATTTGTAGTGAGGTGGATGGACCTAGAGTCTGTCATACAGAGTGAAGTAAGTCAGAAAGAGAAAGACAAATACCGTATGCTAACAGATATATATGGAATTTAAGGAAAAAAAGTGTCATGAAGAACCTAGGGGTAAGACAGGAATAAAGATGTAGACCTACTAGACAATGGACTTGAGGACACGGGGAAGGAGAAGGGTAAGCTGTGACAAAGTGAGAGAGTGGCATGGGCATATATACACTACCAAATGTAAAATAGATAGTTAGTGGGAAGCAGCTGCATAGCACGGGGAGATCAGCTCGGTCCTTTGTGAACACCTAGAGGGGTGGGATAGGGAGGGTGGGAGGGAGATGCAAGAGGAATGTGATATGGGGATATATGTATACATATAGCTGATTCACTTTGTTATACAGCAGAAACTAACACAACACTGTAAAGCATTTATACTCCAATAAAGATGTTAAGATAAATTACATTCACAGATCATATTTTATGACAGAAAAGCTTCCTACTACATTGCAAGTTAAAAATAATACTTATATCATCTCATGATTTAAAATTTGTACAATAGTTTTAAGAATTCATGGAAAATTGAAAAAAAATTACAGTGGTTATTTTGAGTATAGGAGCTACTTACTATTTTAATTTTAAAAAAATCCTTGATAGTATTTCAAAACATTCTATAATTTTATATTAGCTATTTATAGTTATATTAGTATGTATTATATTTTTATTTCTATGTTTTTATGCTTTATAATTAGGATGCAATATTATATTATTAAAATGAGAAAAACAGAAACAAAATCATACTAGATTATGTTTTATCACTGAAAAAAAAAGCATTCTAGTAAAATAGAATGTGGTTGAGCAACGCCAGTCTTCCTTTGCTAAACTCTCTTTCACAGTTTAATGTCACAATTAACAGTCATAAGAGCCAAGAATTATAGAGCATTACCATGTGTGTGGCATGAATTTAAGTGTTTTATATGTATTAACTCCTTTAAACCTCACAAAAACGTTTGCTCAGAAACTGAGGCACAGAGAGTTTAAGTAACTTGCCCAAGGTTACACAGCTAAATAAAAGTATTAATAGATTCTGGATATGAATCCTCGCAGTTTGTTTACAGAACCTGGGCTTTTAATCCCCATACTTATGCCCTTATTGCAAAAGAAAAAAACAATGGACAAAAAAATATCAAGACCATTGACGTAACTATATAATATAACTGGAGACGGGTCTGAGATGCAGGGGCATTCTGGTTGGATAAATATGCAGTTAAGTAAGAGTATCTGAAATATTGTCTGTGGCAGCTTGGGGCAGAATGTGAAGTAATGAGTAACAATCTTAGCTTTTCTTTACATTTCAGTTGATAGCTAATAATTATGGATAAATAATTCAAATGTGTTATCACAATAACCCTTCCTTCCTTCCTCCCTTCCTTCCTTCCTTCCTCCCTCCCTCCCTCCCTCCCTTCCTTCCTTTTTTCCTCCCTCCCTCCCTCCCTCTCTTCCTTCCTTCCTTCCTTCCTTCCTTCCTTCCTTCCTTCCTTCCTTCCTCAGAAAGGATTCTCATGTTTTTTTCCAGACAATTTTTTTAAGGCCTCTACTAGCCCACAGGCTCAATAGCTGATTCTTTATGAAATATCCCCTATGTAGGTTTTTGCTTCAGGCAATCTCACCAAACTTTACCTTCTCAACCTACTCCCTCCATCTTGTGCCTCCTATATGGAACTCAGATCTGATTCTTGCCAATGACCAATGTCTATCCCCCACCTTGGTGCCAACCAGGTGCTTTACTATGCTGTCTTGCCTTGGACAGAGGTTTGGTTCCCTTTGCTCCCACAACTGCACCAGTGGGATCACACTCTACTGAAGCTTAGGGCAGAGTGTCCACCCTCCTCTCACTAAAAACCAAAGCAAACAGATCAGCAAAATGTTACCCCAAACCAAAACAATTTCTTTTTGCTGAAAGTAGTTTGGTCAATATGATGACTTGGTTGAAAATAAATAATATAACTGTATTGGTCTGCTCGGGCCAGGTATGTTCAAGCCCCATAAAATGGCTGCTCTCTTGCTCTCTGTGCATCCCTTACTCTACCTGGCCCCACCTCACCCTTCTGAGCATGATTGCCTCCCCCTCCTAGGCTGAAAGTTTTAATCAGTAACTACCTGTGTGATTGGCCCAACCCCCAGCTAACAATTTTTCTAGCCCTGGACCAGAAAGGCTCCAGTATATTCTGTCATCAACAGGGAAACAGCAGCCCTTGCCCCAGTCGCCCTGGCAAGGAGGGAGCTCTTCTGAAGTCATTGCCCGTATAACTGATAGCTTCCTCCTCCCTGCCCCTGTGTAGCAAAGATTGCTGCTGTGTCCTGCCTGCCCTTGGCCGTACACCCATACAGGGTGGGGTGTGGGGTGTGGCTCCAGGACCTTTGCCTCTGACTTGTAAGATACCCTGTCCAACAAATCACTGATGTCTCTGTCACTGGCTCTGGGTTCTTCCTTCGGTCTCACAACTGGGCAGTTGCAAGGATTGCAGGACTGCGGGGTACAGCGCAACAGGCCACCATAACAAAATCCCACAGACCGGGTGTCTTAAACGAAAGAAATGTATTTCTTACTGTTCTGGAGGCTAGAAGTCCAAGATCAAGGTGTCAGCAGGTTTGGTTTCTCCTGAGACCTCTCTCCTGGGCTTGTGGATGGCCATCTTCTCATGTCCTCACATGGCCTTTTCTTTGTGCATCCATATTCCTGGTGTTTCTTCCTTTTCTTTGAAGGATGCCAGTCAGACTGGATGAGGCCCTAGGACCTCATTTACCTCCTTAAAGGCCTTATCTCCAAATACAGTCACAGTGGGAGTTAGTGCTTCAAACCATGAATTTGGGGGAGACACAAATCAATCCATAACAATCACCCCATTACTTTTTTGAGCATTAGCCATTTGCGTGACATTTTCTCTTTCATTTTATATAAAATGGGATTTTACCATGTTTGCTGTATAGTGACTTGTTATGTGGTATTTAAGTAATCGTCAACAATTTAGACTATTACTACTGCTACTAGAAATAATAATAGTAACAGTAACACCAATATCAATACCATTAGTAACTAACTCCTAGGGTTAATGTGAAGATTTAATAAAATATAGATTGCAGAAATAGATACATCGCAATTCCTGCCCCCCCCCATTAAGTGGTTAATGAATGCTAGTATAATTTAAAAAATTTTTTTCTATCTCAGACCTATGTTTCCAGCATTTCCCCTCATTTTTCTCCCACTGTCCCACAGCCTTCACAATAAGATACAAGCCATTTAGCATATCTTGCAAGGAAGTTTCTGATTTTGTGCCTGCCAAATATATCTTCTTTCAAGGACACTTTCCTGACTCCTCTAAGGCGAAGTTAGGTTGCCCTTTTCTGAGCTTCCATAGCATCTTTGATTTCCCCATTAGAGTGTTCATCACAGCTCATTCTTAATGCTTGTGTGTCTTCTCTGCTATATCAGAAGCTTTCTGATTATGCAGCTCGTTCATTATATCCTCAGCATCTAGTACTGTACCTGGCATAGTGTTGACACTTCCTCTGCTTGGCTTCTAATATGGGCATGTCTTCTCTTCCTTTACAGTGGGCTTACTAATTGCTCCCCCTATCTCCCAGGATTGTTGACAGGACCAGATGAGACAATGCATGTGAAGTAAGTAACGTATTTAAAGTACTTCACAAATTAAAAGCATCTGAATAATTTGTATATAACCTTGCACAAGGTTAATAAATCTTAATAGTTCAGAAAATTGTAATTGAGTTTTAATTGGCAAATGTTAATGTGTGTTCTCCACCAATATTTAGTAATTATATTTTTAAAAAGGTAGGAGACATTTCTAGCAGTCGAGATCTTCATAGTATATTTCAACACATGATAAATTCATGAACATTTCTTATATCCTAGAACAGTTGTGTATCTTAAAAACTCATTGTCATAAGCATTCTCTGGATTTTTGCAGAATTAATCCTGAATAATTAATGAATATAAAAGAGTTGGACAAGTACTGTAGCATGCTAATCATTTGTTTCAATGTCAATTAGAGAAAAATATTCCTTTTGGCCTGCTAACTTGGAATATGTACTGTAAAATTAACTTTTAATTTACAAATATGAAATGTCTCAAATTGTTAATGAATATATTGAGAATAGAGATCTGTCATTGGAAAGTTATAGTTTGTATAAAAAAATAGAAGCACTGGGATTTAACAGAATTGTTAACTGTATTGAGAAGTTCTTACAAATATGTGTAGTTTATAGATCAATATTTACATAATGTTTACATATTTCCTCAAAAATCGTATGATATCTTAAGCACTAGTGACTTAGGAATTATATCAAATGCAAGTCTTAAATAATTTTAAGCAGAATGAATATAAATTTAATACATACAGAATTGAAGGGACATTTACTTTACTGGTTTCTCAAATGCATATGTCTTGATTATTCTGCTTCTAAGGATCTTGCTCGGTTTCATCTCAGTCATGATTTATTGGCACTTGTTCAAAGTTTCAGCCATAAAGTAAAGGTGAAAGTCGATGTAACACTAAATGAAAATTCTTAAAATATGTAGACTGCTTCCGTGAATTTAGCTAAGAAAAGCAACTTCTAGGTTAAAGGATGAGAAAAATAATTTAACTATTTATTTGGCCTTGAGTTAGGATTTAACTTTACTCGTAAGGAGGGAAAAAATCTTTTTGTTAGAAGGTGAAATTCCCTTATTAAACAGTTGAAAGATTGTTCATTTAGACTTGGGGAGTATTTTCTAGGCATCGAGTTCATCATTGGGGAATGCCTCTGTATGTAGTTACAGAATCTTTTTTTTTTTTTTTTTTGCGGTACACGGGCCTCTCACTGTTGTGGCCTCTCCCGTTGTGGAGCACAGGCTCCGGACGCGCAGGCTCAGCGGCCATGGCTCACGGGCCCAGCCGCTCCGCGGCATGTGGGATCTTCCCGGACCGGGGCACGAACCCGTATCCCCTGCATCGGCAGGCGGACTCTCAATCACTGCACCACCAGGGAAGCCCAGAATCTTTTGATTGACAAACCTGAACTGAAAGTTCATGAATTTGTCCTTATTCATTGTTTATCTGCACACATGGCCTAGAGTTTTAAGGATTGGTCTTTTTCCTAGGATGAAACTAGTAGTGATTCTACAATGATGAGAAAAATGTAAATTGTCAACTTAGTGGAAAAAGCACTGGATTGTAAGTCAGATGACTGAATTTAAGACTTATTTGCCACTGATTCACTCTGTGAACTTAGGAAGACCTATATTCTAAATGAGTCTTGAGTTTGTTTTTTAATCTGTAAAGTGGTGATAATGCTTACCTCACAGGGCTGTTGAGAGGATTAAATAAGATGTTGGGTGTGTAAGTACTTTATAAACCATGGGATATTATACAAATACAAATAATTTTTAATAGAAGATTAACAATTTTGTTTCACTAACAAATAAATTAAAATCTTGGTTCAATTTGTTCTTGGATAAATAGATCTTGCTTTGCATTTTAGCCTATTCATTTCTAAAGGCACTGAACTAATTTTAATGGACTAATTATTTTTATAAAAACTCCAGTGTCTTAGGTAAAATATGCTATTTATGTTTATGCAAAAACTATGAGTTAATACTCAATGAATTTCAGATGACCTCTATTTTAATATGCTAAAAGAAGAATAGCATGATATTGTGATTTTAAGTTTAGTGTTTTTTCATATTTACAATGCATTTCTATTCTTCCTTTTGGTTAATCTTGGGTAATTTAGACAAGTTTTAAGTGTATATTAGGAAGTATGTTAATACCTAAATTGTGTTTTTAGTAAATGTGAACTTAGTTTTCCTCTGTAAGATCTAAAATATCACTTTCACCATAATCCTGCCCTCAAAGCTGTGGTATCCAATGTTATTGATTTGGCCTTTCAGGAATCAAATCCATTGTCCTGGCTAGTTAAGCACTAAGCCATAAATGGAGCTGTTGTTAAAAAGTTATGAAGTCACAAACTTGGCCCAAGGTTATCCACTTATCCGTAGCCGGAGTCAGGAATCTGCCTTCATTTTCACAGACACACGTTGGAGTTCTAAGGCATCAGGGTATGAGAGACAAGGCTGTTGACTAAATGCTGTCTCTACAGTCTGAATCAACTAGCTGCCCTCACAGCTTCCCCTCACGAGGCTGGACCTTGGCCACTACAGGGCAGCTCAGGACCAGTTGGAGGTGGTTGGGAAACCAGCTAGGAGTGATTTTCCTTTGGTGGTTATTTCTTCAAGGCAAGGATGCAACTTATTGGCCAACCAGTTGAAGTTACCCCTTGAGGAAAGAACAATTGTCATCAAGCAAAATGGGCTCTTCAGTTTCATAATGTTAACGGGACAATCCATCAAAAGTCTCACACCTTTTTCCCCCAAAAGTCTGTGACAGAGCAGTCTTCCATATGGTTACTAATCTCTCAAAACAAAAACTGTGCGACTACATTTCCTTCATCTTATTGCACTGTGAAGTTCCTAAAAGCAAGTATCACAGTTGTTAAACACAAATGCATAATTTCATACAATAAAAATATAATAGCTATTCCCCATAAGGGCAGGTTAGGTAGTGGGTTATTTGAATCAAACTCTCTGGCTGAAAACAACTCTGAATAAATCACCTTAAAAGCACTGAGGCGTTGTGGGAGTTCCCTGTTGGCCTAGTGGTTAGGATTTCAGGTTTTCACTGCCATGGCCTGGGTTCAATCCCTGGTTGGGGAACTGAGATCCCTCAAGCCGCTTGGTGTGGCCCAAAATAAATAAATAAATAAATAAATCTGCATTACAAAACTAACCCTAAAAAAAAAAACACTGAGGAGTTGTAAAGATTATGCAGCCCTAGCAGACCCATTTTGAGGAGAAGCTTGACCAAAGAGGCCAGAGGACTATTTGAGTGCCGAAGTTGCTTTTGCCTTGAAGACATTGGAGGGGTAAGGGTGAGGATTAAGATGAACCACAGCTAATTGGTCACTTTCTGATCCTACCAACCCCACAGACCCAGAGAGAAGGCTTCTCTGGACCTAAGCAGAGCAGGAAAAGGGAAAGGAAGGGGGGTAAAATAAACCTGAGAACACCTGCCCTCATACAGATTTGTACCCTAGGATCATATAGCATAGATGGTCAGTGAATTTGGTTTGATGTGATCTCTGACTTGTAGAGCCCCAAAAACACAGCCAGAAGGAGGAAAGCACACTTATTACAAGCCTTGTGGAATCTCCACAAATGATTGTTTTTGATTTAATACAGTTTTATTTTTCAAAATGGACAGTTGGTGGGACCTGTTCTGCATCTTCACCAGCAGCTGGGGCATCTCCACCCTTGGTGTTTCTGGTGTAAATTACTTGAGCTCTGTACTTTGAAACCAGTTTCAGAAGTCCTTTACTAAGGAGCTCCTGAAGGGCTACCCTGGTGAAGGAACCACAAATCTTGTTTCCCAGAGACCACAGCTGGGATTATAAACTTATATTTGGGAACTTCCTTACAGAGTTTGTCATATGTTGCTTTGTCAAACAAGCCTACATTATTGAGCTTCTCCCGAACTTTGCCTTTGGACCATGTCTTCTTTTTGGCCTTGCCCCCAGATTTGTTCCCTGGGCTTTGTCTTTCTTATCCGACTTTCTGGCATCTTTCTTCTTTTTGTCATCCTTGGGCAGCATAGCGAAACTCAAAGAGCAGCTGCTACCACTGCCGCCTTGCTAAGATGTTGGACCCAAAGTC
Source organism: Lagenorhynchus albirostris (assembly GCF_949774975.1). Classification (NCBI taxonomy): domain Eukaryota; kingdom Metazoa; phylum Chordata; class Mammalia; order Artiodactyla; family Delphinidae; genus Lagenorhynchus; species Lagenorhynchus albirostris. The sequence goes on from NC_083116.1 coordinate 48,940,038, forward strand.
CGCAGTTTTTTAAGGGCAATAACCAGTAAAACAGTTGAAGATAATTAGGCGTTTAGGAAATTTAAAAAATAATCAGACATGGACAACTTACATTAATTGGTAATTCTGATGAATATTATGACAAAATCAGACTAATCCATTATGGGGTCCTCTCTCCTAAAGCACACATTGTGTTATGATGTAAATATCATGACCACCATCTTTATATTCCTCAATATAAGTAACAAATAAATGTTCTTTAATAATTAAGTATCACAGAAGTAGTTGCATGTTGTATGCTTTTTAATGGAGTGTTGAATATTAGTTATTCACACTCTTTTATTTAATTATACCGAACAGTGGTCTACCTTAGTACAATATCTAATGTTTCTAAAACAGACATCAATGGTATATAAACAGATAGTTCCAATAATAGTCATACAGAATCATTGTCTGAATTGTCTTTGTGCTCCATAATATTTAGAGAATAGTACAAGATAAATCTATTTTCCATTTTTAAACTCCCATGTAGCTAGAGTAGAAAACAAAAAACAAACAATTAAAGTGACAATAATGAATTTTTCACTCAAATCCAAAATGGTTACTATAGTAACTTAAAATTGGAGCATTATAATAAAAGTAGAATGAAAAGATAATTTCAAATGCTATATTAATTTTTTGAAGTATGGAGAGGGGAGTTGCTGTTTCATATTTGAAAGAGACTAGATTGCTGTTGAAGCTTCTAAGAAGACCAATTTCATCTTGTCTGCCTTCTCTTTTATATTAATGTAAGAAACCTCTGACTGCAGTCATTAAGTAGGAGAGAAGGGAACTGTTAGTTTTGCTCATATTAATCTCTCTAAGACTGATGGCAATAACTTTCTACCAGCAATTCATAATTACCTGTGGGAATGGAGGGCAGATTGTGTGAAAAAGTGCTTTACAGATGACCTAAAGGATCTAATTTTTGATGTTTCATTTCTACTTTCTGCATCACCAAGATAGAGGTACAGACACAAATGCAGATATAACACAAAAGATTTAACTAAAGAAGGAAGGAGTTTGGGATGAGTATGGAATTGCATTCAGCAGACCCCATATTAAAACCACTGGGGTTGTATTGTATTGAGATCACTTTAAAACTTCATGCTAGTGGTACAGTCATTGTCAGAAAGTGGTTGGAGCTAGCACAGCTTCCTGGTCTGGAATGTAGAGATACAAGTTATTAGAAAGGGGTGATGAACACTCCTGGACATATATCTGGACAAAACCATAATTCAAAAAGATACATGCACCTCTATGTTCATAGCAGCACTATACACAATAGCCAAGACATGAAAACAACCTAAATGTCCATTGACAAATGAATGGATAAAGAAGATGTGGTACACACACACACACACACACACACACACACACACTGGAATACTACTTAGCCATAAAAAAGAATTAAATAATGCCATTTGCAGCAACTAGAGATTATCATCCTAAGTGAAGTCAGAAAGAGAAAGACAAATACCATATGATATTACTTATATGTGGAATGTAAAGTATGCCACAAATGAACCTATCTACGAAACAGAAACAGACTCACTGACATAGAGAACAGATTTGTGGTTGCCAAGGGAGAGGGAGAATGGGGGAGAGATGGATTGAGAGTTTGGGATTAGTAGATGCAAACTATTATATATAAAATGGATAAAAAACAAGGTCCTACTGTATAGCACAGGGAACTATATTCAATATCCTGGGAGAAACCATAATGGAAAAGAATATAAAAAGAATGCATATATGCATATAACTGAGTCACTTTGCTTTACAGCAGAAATTAACACAACATTGTAAATCAACTATACTTCAATAAAAATTTAAAAAAAAAGAAAGGGGGTGTTTAAGAAACTAAGAATAAGTAACTCTGATGAAAAGAGAAACCTCAAAAATTAGTGCCTCTGACTCCCATAAACAGGGATAAGCCACTCTCTTCTTAGTGCACATTCAGTCTTCTTGTCTTCCTTCCTTCCTTCCTCCCTCCCCCCCTCCCTCCTTCCCTTCCTCTCCATCTTCCTTTCTCCTTTAGTTCTCTCTTCCTTCCACAAATGTTCATTGAGAAACTTCTATATTCCAGGCCCTGTGCTGGCCATTAGGAATATACTACTGAACAACACTGATGTAGTTCTGCCTTCATTAAGCTTATAGTCTAGTTTAGTGGAAGATACAGACAATAAACAATTACATGGATAATTATTTAATTGCAATGAGATTTGGGTGTAGACTGAAAAAAAAAAGCACAACATGAGAGCTGTGAGTTCAGGTGTATTTGGGGCTTACTGAGGACTTTAGCCCAGGAGACAGACTCTCAGATAGCTCTGAGGAACTGCTCTGAAGAGGTAGAGGGGGAGGTCAGTATATAAGTGATTTTGGAGAAGGAGATATGTGCAATCAAGCACACACATCTTGGTAGAAGGTTGCTGCTAGTCACAAGGAGCAGATGCCTCCATTAATAATTTTAGAGCTTTTCTAGGTATGAGAAGATGCAAGAAATTGGGTTCATAAAATTTTCTCCTGAAAATATCTAACTATCTGAAGGCCGGTTCTGCCAGATTTTCACAAAGCAGAGGGTGTCTCATTCTTGATCTCCACCCTGAACTCCTTTCGGGGTGTGTTGAAGGTCAGTGACTGCAGTGGCTAGTGACTTCATTCTTGTAGAACCAGATGTGGAGCGACATTCTTTAGTTTGCAAGAGCTAAAATTTAAAAGTACAGGGGGCACTGAGAGTATACAACAGGAAAAAACCTCATCTGAGGGGATAAAGTTTTTGTGAGGAAATGATATTCACATTGATTACTGCCAGGTGAATAGGACTTAGCCAGCTGATGAATGTAGGGAAAAAAACAGTGCAGGAAGAGGAAATAAGTGCAAAGGCCTGAGGTGAAAAGGAACTTAGTGTATTTGAAATAAAGAGAAGGCCAGTGTGGCAGGAACATAGTGGCCAAGAAGAGATTAGAAAGATAAGCAAGGGCCTTGGAGGCCATAGTATGGTGTTTGAACATTTCTGTTTATCCCCATTCTGTTGCAATTATTTGCATACATGATCAAGGAGACTTTTTTCCTTTTCCTTTTTGTATCCTTGGTATCTAGTATAGTGCCAGGTGCATAGTAAGTGCCCAGTAAATGCTTGTTGAATTAGTGAAGTAAAAGAAAAATGACTTCCTTATGATTGGAAGAACACAGTTATTACAGAAAAAAGGATAAGATTGTATCTGGTTATCATTTTTCTTATTGTGTCTGTCAAGTCATATTTATTTTAATAACAGGCAGATTTTTTCCTACAAGCAAAGATGTAGTCTAACTCAGGTTTGTGTGCCAGACGCACAGTGAAGCCAAGCAAACCAAATGTTGGAGTTTGGAGCAGAGAAAGGTTTATTGCAGGGCCAAGCAGGGAGAACGGGTGGCTTGTACTCAAAAGGCCCGAATTCTCAGATGTTTTTTTTTTGGAGGGGGGGACCCAGATGGTTTTTAAGGAACAGTTTTTATAGGCAAAATTTGGGGGTATGGCTGCAAGATATGTGACTTTCTTCTGACTGGTTGGTGGGGAGGTAACAGGGTGGTGTTCCAGGAATCTCAATCATCAGCCTTCTGGTTCCAGTCAGTCTGGGGTCCATGGCTTATGCTCAGCCTGAAGTTACCATCCTCCACCTGGGTGGGGGCCTTAGTTCCTGTAGAAGAACTCAGAGATATGTATCAGATAATTATGCAGATCCCCCAGGAGGAACCAGGACCCTGCTCCATTGCTGCACTATTGTTTTATTCTGCATTCCCTCACTCCTCTAATTATAACTGCCCTTTGGAACTCAGGGAAAGTCTAAGAGGCTGAAAGCCTTTTTCCTTCAAACAAGGATTGGGGGACATGAAAATGCTTTTGTACTGGGAGGACTCACAGTGTCCTGCTTGTTTTCAAAGAGACTGAGAGGGGCTGGTTAGTAAATCAATGAATTGTTGTATGGAACTAAGAGAAAACCAGTTTTTCAAGAAAAGTACCATGGGGGAGGAAAAACAATTTTCCCTTTACCCTTCTAGGTTCTTAGATGAGACACCCCTGTAATAAAAAGACAGATTAACAGGAGAAAAACAAACAGAAGTCTAATAACCTGTATATCTCTTGTATACATGGGAAAGCTGAGTGACTCTCCAAAATGACCAAAGCCATCACCTTAAATGCCATCTTAAGCTAAAGAAGGTGCTGAGGGTGGGCAACCAGTTAAGGGAGGTGACCAGGAAAACACAGTTAACGAGGGTAAGGTTGTTATACAGATTTAAGACCTTGCCTTCTCCGTTGATGAGTTTCTAGGGATTTAGTCATCCTTCTCTTCCTGGTACAGAGAGGGAGACACCCTTACAAATGGAGATTTTCCTTATAAATGTAAATCTCTCTTACAAAAGGGTAACTTCTACTCAGTTTTCAGAGCATTTCCTGTGTCTACTGTTTCTTAAAAATAACCAGCTCAAGATAATCCTTGTGCCAAAAAGAGCAGAGAGAAAAAAAGATGTGCAGCTGTTAAGAAATTAAGACTATATGATATTTAGGTATTTTAATTTCTTTAAACTTTGCTCCAGGACTTCTCTGGCAGTTCAGTGGTTAAGACTCCATGCTTCCAATGCAGGGGGCACGGGTTTGATCCCTGCTCAGGGAACTAGGATCCCACATGTCACACAGCCAAAAAAAAAAAAAAAAAGGTTAAACTTTGCTCCAAATATATATTTTTGGAAAATACTGTCATTAGAAATATATATGGTCATATATGGTAGTATGAAACAATTGCAATTGATATAATTAACCATCCCAGGGTTAAGAGGCAATCACCCATACACTATAGTCTCACAAATAACATCTCAGCTCTAACTGCAGCCAAACTGCTCAGCATAAAGAAAACTTTAGAAATTCTAGCCTTGCAAAGCCATATGTACCTAGGAATCTCAGGCCCTCCTCTGAATTCTTATAGCTGTTATTGACTGTCACACTCATCTGACACAGAGGTACTGTCATATGTTGAACATTTTGTATCTCCTTTCTTCTAGATCCTAGATCCTTCAAGGGGAAGGCCTTACACTTTACATTTCCAACAATTTTTTGTGTAGGTGGTGCTAATTAAGAGTTTTACTGCAATGTGCATAATACACAGATTTTATTTTAAGTAATCTTACTGCGTATAATGCCTGACAATAATGAAAGAGTATCTGGGTAATATGACACTATGAAGCTATGCATTGTTTAAAGTTAAAGTTACTAAAAATGAAATATTAGAGACTATTTTAGCTTTGGCACAGAACTTTTTTTTGGTGTTTAATATTTTTTTCTTCCTTCCACCCTTCCCTAGTGTTTAATTTTGATAACAATGTGGTTTTGATAATCTCACAATGGAAAGGTTAAATATAATGCACATACCTTCGTACATAAGTATGGTTGACCCTTCAACAACGTGGGTTTGAACTGTGTAGGTCCACTTATATGTGGATTTTTTCTACAGTACCATACCATCCACCTTTGGTTGGATCCCCAGAAGCGGAACCTTGGATACAGAGGCCAACTATAAAGTTATATGTGGATTTTCAATTACGTGGAGGGTCAGTGCTCCTAACCCCCAATTGTTCAAGGGTCGACTACATTAAAGTTTTGTATATGTTACCAATGTTTTCATTTATAGTCTCTGAAAAAATGCCACAGTTGTATTGGAAAGCAAAAGCTATGGAAATGTTACATTTTTATTGTAATCTGTTTACTGAATTTTAGAGTTGCCCTTTTTTTTTTTGACCTGGGTTTTCAAAGAAATCACATTTGGTACTGTATTCAGGGCTTACTCTAGGTTATTTGAAAGATATAAAGTGAATTCTGCTTTGTATATTTCCTGATGAATAAATGCAGCCACTTATTTGAGACAATGTGAAAGAAATAAATATTGTAAAGTGACACAAAAATAATTTAAATTAGAATCACAGTGTTCAGTTTGTAAGCACTATCATGACATTTAGATGCTAGAGCTAAACAATGTGATCCACGAACAATTAAGCATTAACATTCTCACTGCCATTTTCTTTTGTCTCATAAGTATAAATGCTATCTGATCCTCAAAGAATTAGAGGTAATTTTCTGCCTTCCATTGTGTGTCGAATTACTAGACCATTCGATTAACAAAAGAAACACTTAATGACCTGCTGACCAGATTTTTAGCATCCATTCAGCCTTCTAAATCTTATAGGAATTTTTAGCTCCTCTAAGTTTACATGACCAAGCAGATGTTGTATATACATGCAAGGTGATTATAGAGCCTTGGAATTTGCTAATAGCTTTGCAATTATCCCTTGCACTTGACAGGGAGGAAGAGTGACAGTAGATGGCATCTGTGGTTCCTTTAAGTTCTAATATTTTAAGAATTCCAACAGTTATAGGAAATAGTTGAGCTACTCTCAGTGGTGACTGTGGTCAAATGGCAGGATCCCCACTAAGTATGTACACGTGTAGCCACAAAATGGAAAACATTTGGTCCATGAAAACAACTCATGAATAGGCGTAATGAGCAACTGTGTATTTGTACATCCCCTCTGCTTTAATCTGAAATGCCCTTCGGACCCTCTCTCAGTGTGGTAAACACGTTGTACTCCTTCAAAGCATGGGTCAACGGTCACTTCCACCTTAAGATTGCATTTAACTGTTCCAGAAGGATTAGGAGCTTTGTCCATGTTTCCTATTTCTTCAGTCCTCACTAGCCTGTGGGTATGACATAAACAGTAATACCTCCAACAATTTGTTCACGCCCCCATCTACATGACACATGACTTCCTGTTTCTTCAAAGGTCCTCCCCTAAGTGTTTCTGGAAGGTTTCATGGGATCTCTCGTGTATTCCAGATCAAGGTGGCTTCCACCGAATGCAGCAGCGCCTCCACCAGACTACCTGCTGCTATTCCTTGTTCTTATATGTCTCTAGCATTATTCTCTGTTAATAAGGGAACCCATGAAATTCTGCCTGTACCCCCAATGACTTAAGAATTTAGGACTTAACTATGCGTCATATTCGGGCTGGGATCAGGAGATCAACACAAATGACAGTCACTATCTTCTGCTCAATATCACTGCACCCATTAGAGGACTAAGACTGTACTCCCAGATCCTTCTTCCCTGAGGAAGAGTTCTTCCAAGAGGCTCCTCAGAACTCATACACTTATTGGGTTCATTCGACTAGTGTGTTAGATACATCTATTCTTTTTTTTTTTAACATCTTTATTGGAGTATAAGATACGTCTATTCTTTGTGAATCACACACAGATTAAAATTGGGACTCCCGTAATTTTCTTTTCAAATGACAAGCAGCCTCTTTAAGATGCTGGCAAGTGTAAGATTCACTGAAAGAAAGAAAATCACTTCCTGCAATTAAATCACCTAGTGATTCCTGTTTTCAGTTATCTTGGTTGTTTCTCTTAGTCCATATATACTGACCACCTCCAGCCCCACTGCTAACTCAGTCCATGGAAACTCCCAGAAATCTTCCCATACAAACCATGATGTTTGACCTCTGTGACTCATGGATCAGATAGTGATCTTCAACGCCTTTTTCTCAATCTACCTATCCAACTTCTATCTTACTAGATACAACCATTATAACCCTTATCACACTATATTGTGATTATTCAGTGCTGTCAACTGTGTCCCAAGTTCAAATACTTTTTGGTAATGAGCATTGCCAAGCGCTCTTTTCATGAGTAGTTTCCTAGTTTCTTAGCTCTCTGTATTAGGATGGTAAGCACAAGGAGGCTGACAAGAATTGTTAGAGAAGTGCCCTCAAATACAGTGATAAAAAATCTGTTTTGCTTGAGAGACATTAAGGAAATAGAAAGTAAATATGAACTGCATTTTTGTATTTTTCTGGAAAATATATCATTTTTATTTTATAGGGTTATTGAGGCATAATTCACAAACCATATACTTCACCCTTTTGAAAATGTACATGCTAATCTTTTTTAGTATAATGACAGAGATGTGCAATTGTCACCACAGTCAATTTTAGAACATTTTCTTCACCTCAAAAAAACCCTATAGCTTTAGCTATCACCTCTGTCCTCTCATTCTCCCCAGCCCTAAGTGACCACTAATCTACTGTTTCTCCAGATTTGCCTATTCTGGACATTTAATATAAATTAAATCATATAATATGTGGTCTTTTGTGACTGGCTTCTTTCACTTAGCATAATGTTTTCAAGGTTCATCCATATTGTAGCATGTGTCAGTACTTCACTCCTTTTTATGGATGAATATTTCATTATATGGATACACCACAATTGGTTTATCCATTCATCCATTGATGGATATTTGGGCTGTTTCCACTTTTTGGCTATTGTGAATAGTGCTGCAATGAACATAAGAATACATGTACTTGTTTGAATACCTGCTTTGAATCTTTTGGTTATATAACCAAGGATGGAATTTCAGGGTCATACAGTAATTCTATGTTTAAATTTTTGAGGGAAAAGACTTTTCTGCAGCAGCTAAACCATTTTAAATTCCCAGGAGCAATGTCTAAGGATTCCAATTTCCCTACATCCTTGCCAATACTTGCTACTGTCTGTTTTTTCAATTATAGCCATCCTACTGGCTGTGAACAAGCACTTCATTGTGGCTTTGATTTGAATCTACCTAATGACTAATGATGATGAGGATCTTTTCATGTACTTATTGGCCATTTTTACACCTTATTTGGAGAAATGTTTAAGTCCTTTGCCCATTTTCAATTGGGTTATTTGTCTTCTGTTGATTTGTAAGAGTTCTTTATATATTCTGGATACTAGACCCTTATCAGATATATGATTTGCAAATATTTTCTCCCCTTCTATAGGCTGTCTTTTCACTTTCTTGATAATGTTCTTTGATGCAGAAGTTTTTAATTTTGATGAAGTATAATTTATTTTTTCTTTTCTTGATTGTGCTTTACATTTCATATCTAAGAATCTATTGCCAAATCCAAGGACATCAAGACTTACCCCTGTGTTTTCTTCTAAGAGTTCTATGGTTTTAGCTCTTATATTTAGGTTGCTGATCCATTTTGAATTAATTTTTGTATATGATATGAGATAGGGTTCCGACTTCATTCTCTTGCATGTGATATCCATTTGTCCCAGCACCATTTGTTAAAAATATTTTTTTCCTGATTGAATGGTTTTGGCTTCCTTATTGAAAATAAGTTGACGATAGACACATGGATTTATTTCTGGACACTCAATTCCATTCCATTGATCTATGTCTATCCTTATACCAGTACCACAATTTTTGATTACTGTTGTTTCATAGCAGTTTTGATAGTTGGAAGTATGAGTCCTCCAACATTTTTTCTTCTTTTTCAAGATGATTTTGGCTATTCTGAGTCCCTTGCAATTTCATACAAATTTTAGAATCAATTTATAAATTTCTACAAAGAAGCCAGCTGGGATTCTGATAAGAACTGCATAGAATATGTAGATCAATTTGGGGAGTATCACATCTTCACAATATTAAGTCTTCCAATCAAAGATCAAGAGATGTTTTTCCATTTATTTACATCTTCTGTAGTTTCTTTCAACAGTGTTTTGTAGTTTTCAGAGTTTAAATTTTGAATTTATTTTGTTAAATTTATTCCTAAGTAGTTTACTGTTTTTGATGCTATTGTAAATTCAGTAATTTTCTTCATTTCATTTCAGATTTTTTACTGCAAGTGTATAGAAGTACAATTGAATTTTTTAATATTAATCTTGTTTCCTGCAGTCTTGCTGATCGAATAGTTCTAATAGTTTTTTAAAAAATAGACTCCTTAGGATTTTCTACATATGAGATCATGTCATATATGTGTAAAGATAGTTTTTCTCCTTTTCTTCCAATATGAATGCCTTTTATTTATTTTTCTTATTTTATTACCCTGGCTACAGCCTCCAGTACAATGTTAAGTACAAATGGCAAGAATGGACATCCTTGTCTTGTTCCTGATCTTGGGATGAAAACATCCAGTATTTCACCATTAAATGTGATATTAGCTGTGAGTTTTTCATAGATGCCCTTTATTAGTTCAGGAAGTCCCCTTATACTCCTAGTAAGAAATTATATCTTTTATTTTACATATTTATTTAAAAATCATATTTTATTGTGGTAAGAACACAACATAAGATCTACACTCAGCAAATTTTTAAGTGTATAATACATTATTGTTGACTATAGGTACAATGCTGTATAGCAGATCTCTAGAGTTTATTCATCTTGCTTAACTGAAACTTTATACCCATGGATTAGTAATTCCCCAATTCTCCCTCCCACCACTCCCTGGCAATCACCATTCCACTCTTTGATTCTATGAATTTGACTATTTTAAATACTTCATACTACAGATGTAGAAAACAATCTTATGGTTTACAGGGGAGAAAAGGGGGGAGGAGGGATAAATTGGGAGATTCTGATTGACATATATACACAACTATATATAAAATAGATAACTAATAAGGACCTACTGTATAGCACAGGGAACTCTACTCAATATTCTGTAATGACCTCTATGGGAAAAGAATCTAAAAAAGAGTGGATACATGTATATGTATAACTGAATCACTTTGTTGTACACCTGAAACTAACACAACATTGTACATGAACTATACTTCAGTAAAAATTTTTTAAAACTACTTCATATAAGTGGAATCATTCAGGACTTGTCTTTCTGTGACCGGCTTAAGAAATGATATCTTTTAGATAAAAATATATGCAACTAAATTTAGGCATTTTTAAAAATATGATTTCTCGGGACTTCCCTGGTGGTCCAGTGGTTAGGACTCTGTGCTTCCACTGCTAGGGGGCTCGGGTTCAATCCCTGGTTGGGGAACTAAGATCCCACATGCTGTGCAGTGTGGCCAAAAATAAATAAATAAAATACGATTTGTCCATTACTAACACATCAGACTTTTTAAAAAGTTTTTTCCTAACCTTTAGCCTGTGGCTAAATTGTGGTCAATTTTATTTTTCTGTTCTCAAATCTCTCAAAACCCTTCTCTATGTTACTGGTTTTATTGCATACAACGTATTCAAATGTAAAGTGTTATAATTACATATTGCAGTGAAGGAGGATTTAGAATACTAAGTGACTTTCTTTACCACTACCAAACTATAAAGTAAATTAGAATGGAACCAACATTCTTGCTTCAATATGTCCCCAAAATAGAAGCAGGGAGCAGCTTATCTCTTTTTTTCTTTTTTTTTTTTTGCTGCGCAGCTTGTGGGATTGACCAGGGATTGAACCCAGGCCCTCGGCAGTGAGAGCGTGAAGTCCTAACCACTGGACCACCAGGGAATTCCCAGAAGCTTATCTTTATTCCTAGGTCTTTTCTCTTTCTCCTTCATCTTGAAAACTGCCATGTACCTGTTGCCAAGGTCTCCAGGCCACACTTTTGGCAATGGCTTGTCCCTGTTTCTGACTCAACTCTCTTGGGACAAGCAGCTTCTCTAGACTGAGGCAATAATGCCAAGGAAGATACTCTAATTACAACTATGGAAATGAGTAGAATTGCTGCTCAGTAATTTAATCATTTAAGATTCCTATTCCAGAAATTAAGTCACGGGAAATATTTCAAAGCTGTCTGACCACATGCGGTGTGAGAGTTTCTTAGCATTGTTCCAGTACTTAGAGAAGTATAGCCCTCATGGGCCAGTCAGGAAAAAGCCACAGGATGTTGAGGAGTGAACTATCTCTGGCTCCACACAAGAAGAGACTCAACTCAAAAAGGTAACCTTTTTGCCTCAAGAAGAAGAGAAAGCCAGACTTAGAGAGTGAACTTATGGTTACCAGGGGGAAAGGGTCAGGGGGAGGGATAGTTAGGGAGATAGTTAGGGAGTTTAGGATTGACACGTACACACTGCTATATTTAAAACGGATAACCGGGGACTTCCCTAGCAGTCCAGGGGTTAAGACTCTGCACTTCCACTGCAGGGGGCATGGGTTCGATCAGTGGTTGGGGAACTAGGATCCTGCATGCCATGTGGCAAGGCCAAAAAAACAAAATAAAATAAAGTGAAATAAAATAAAATAGATAACCAACAAGGAACTACTGTATAGCACAGAGAACTCTGCTCAATATTATGAAACAATCTAAAAGGGAAAAGACTTTCAAAAAGAATAGGTACATGTATATGTATAACTGAGGCACTTTGCTGTACACCTGAAACTAACACAACATTGTTAATCAACTATACTCCAATATAAAATAAAAAGTTGAAAAAAAGTCATGTAAGACAGACATAAAGATAAAAAAGAAAAAGAAGTGAAAGCATGGATGCTTTGAATTCAAAGGAATAGCCAAGAATATATTATGTTGAATGTATCAGGAATGTTTTCAGTTGCAGATAACAGAAAACCTAATTAAGAGAGGATAAAGCAAATAAGGGTTTATTTTCCCCACATAAGTCTAACTATAGTTCTCGAAGTGTGGCCCAGGGAACCCTGTGGGTTCCTGAGACCTTTCAGGTTTCTGCAAGATCAAAACAATTTTAATAATAATGGTGAGATATTATTTGCCTTTTCCACTCTGTTGACATTTGCACTGTTGGTGCTAAAGCAACAGAAGCTAAAACTGCTAACTTCTTAGCACAGATCAACAGAGTGGTACCAAACTGTACTAGTAGTAGCCATTATAGTCTTCATTGCCATGCACTTGAAGAAAAAAAAAAAAGCCAGTTTCACTTTAGAATGCGCTTGAAGAAGCAGTAAAGAATGCAAATTTTATTGACTCTCCACCCCTGAGTATTCATCTTCTTAATATTCTATGGAATGAAATGGGGAGTTTGCATGAAGTACTTCTGCTAAGTACTGGAGTTGAATGGTTGTCTCCAAAAAAAGAGTTTGTACAATTGAATAATGAGCTGAGTTGGCTGCTTTTTTTAAGAAGCATCATTTTTACTTGAAAGAATGACTGACAGGTAAAGTATGGTTACACAGACTTGGGTATTTGGCAGATATTTTCTTGAAAATGAACAAAGTGAGCCTGTCATTTTAAGGAAAACAACTCAAAGTATTTGTTACCAATAATAACATTTGTGCTTTCAAGTGAAAATTAGAGTTTTGGAAAACTTACATCTGCCATCATGAGCTTGTCAGCTTCCCAACATAAAGACTTTTCTGATGAGATCAATGGTGGTATTAAGAAAAAAACATGATTTTTTTCATATTCTATAATGAAATGTGTCAGCAATTGGAAGTCCTGTATAAAACTCAGTGAACCAGTTATTTTCCAAATGACAAATGAATACATCATGTTACAAAATATGAGTGGGTAAAAGATTCATTAAAATGCAGCATAGACAAATAGATTTTAATGTGCGGGAGCATAAAAAGCTCATTGATATGGTTTCTGATTCCATGTTGCAACGAACTTTTTTTTGAGCTACCACTTCTTGAATTTCAGTGAAGTATCAAAGAGAAATGTCTACAATTATCTGGAAAGGCCATCGAAATACTTATTTTTTTTCAAAAGGAATGCATGTGTGAGCCTAGATTTTCTTCATATCGAACCAGAACTATATATCATAACAGATTGAATGCAGAAGATGAGATTCCAGCTGTCTTCTATCATACCGGACATTAAAGAAATTTGCAGACATATAAAACATTGCTACTCTTGTCACTAAATTTACTTTTGTTTCAGAAAATATAACATTCATGAAAATATGTTACTTATGTCATGTGCAATAGATATTACTTTTAGTGTTTAAATGAATTAATAACTAAAATTTGTTTTAAAACTCCATTTTTATTTATAACATGATAAATATCAACAGATATATTTCACTGAAGTGAAAGCTTTTTGGGGGTCCTCAATAATTTTTTTTTAAACTTTTTACTTTGAAATAGATTTAAAGAAGAGTTGCAGAGATAAAAGAGTTCCTGTATACCCTTTATCCAGCTTCCCCTAATATTAACATCTTACATAACCACAGCACATTTATTGAAACTAAGAAATTAACATTCCTCAATAGTGAGTATAATTGGAAAGGGTTCTGAGAACAGTAGTTTGAGATCTGCTGGTCTACAGGTAAGCAGTTGCTAGTATTGGTTCAGCTGCTCAACAAAGACCCAGATTCTGTTTTGTTGTTGTTGGGATATAATTGACATATAACATTGTGTAATTTTAAGGCATACAACATATTGATTTGATACATTTATATTGCAATATGATTGCCATTCTGTTGTGTCACATAATTATTTCTTTTAGTGGTGGGAACAATTAAGATCTAGACTCTTAGCACGTTTAATGCTTATAGTATAGGTTTGTTGTCTGTAATCCCTATACTGTATGTTAGATCTTCAGGACCTATTTATCTACTAGTTGCAAGTGAGTACCCTTGAACAACATCTCTCCCAGTCCCCCATCCCTCAACCCCTAGTAACCACCATTCCACTCTCTGTTTTTATGAGTTCAGCTTTTTTTTTTGGATTCCACATATAAGAGAGAATATGATGTGGTATTTGCCTTTTTCTGCCAAACTCTTTCTTTTCATTCCTGTTCTATTGGCTTTTTATCCTCATGATTGTCATCTCATAGTTGTAAGATGGCTGACAGAGCTGCAGGCTTGTCTTTTTAGTTTATGGCTGGAAGAAGAGGGAAGAGACTGTGTCAGCAAGCCCTCTTCTTATGCCCTGTCCCCTTTACCAGCAAGCAAAATACTTCCCAGAAACAGCCCACCGGACTCCCATTTATATCCCAGTGGTCAGAAGTCACTCAACTCTGGGCCCAATCCTAGACAAAGCACTTGTGGAAGAAAACAGAATTCAAGTGACTGGAGCAATTAGTTTATCCACTGGGGCTGGGTTAGGGGTCTCTCTACTCTGAGATTAAGAGATCTCTGCTTACTTCCTTAAAAAATCAAGTTCTGTTATTCAGGAAGAAGAGGGTAGAGAATGTCTTTTAGGAAGATAATTAGTATCTTAACTGTCAGGTTGGAATTTCTATAAGACGTTGTAGAAATTAAAGTGAACCGGCTACTGGAATTATCCTGATTTGACGGGCGTGGAGGAAGTGTGGCAGGATTTGGGACTATCTCTAGCCACTTTAAATACCTGACACAGGAATACCAGCAGTAGGTTGTGAATTGCTATTTACCAGCACACCTTCCGCACATTTCATAAAAGTTTATAAGATAGGAGCAAGTAAGAAAGTAATTCCCAATTCCAATTTATTCCCTCTGACAATCATTCTAGGAAATAACAAAACATAAATCAAAATGACTTGCATTTCGGAAACTTTCCGGGATTGAGGGTAGGAGAGGTTGAAGAGGAAATTTCAGGTGAGGACCAGGGTGTTTCTCTGTTTGCCTAGGATGTGGAGTGACCACAAAAGGAGCAGCACATTGTAAAGTTGAATGACTCAAGGCCATTCTAGGAATAATCTAGGAAGAAGGCTGTGCTAGAGAATCATAATCAATGAAATCTTGGAGAATAGGATCATTCCTGAAGCCCACTGTTGATATGCATGTAACCATAGTAGTAAGAAATCTGGAAAGATTCTAACACATGTGGATTAATATGCTCTTAAGTCACATATTAAGACTGCACAGAACCCCAAATATAAAGTGCCTTAGGACTGTTCAGTAGGAAGCTAGTGCTTTATTATCCTAAATTTATGAAAGGAATATTATCATATCTGACTCATGAGAATCAGAAAGGATATATACACAGAAGAAACTCAAGGGACATAAACTTTATTTTGAGATAGAACTTTGGTCTATGCCTTCTTCTTCTGTGGGGACCTGGACACATGTGAGCCTGAGTTTCTTTTATCTAAGTCTCAACATAAGTGGATTGATCTATACCTTCTATTCCTATTTTACAAAACAGAAATAGACGCACAGACTTATGGTTACCAAAGGGGAAAGCTTGGGGGGAGGGATAAATTAGGAGTTTGGGATTAACATATACACACTACTATGTATAAAACAGATAATCAACAAAGACCTACTTTATAGCACAGGGAACTCCAGTCAATATTCTGTAATAACCTATAAGGGAAAAGAATCTGAAAAAGAATGGATATATGTATATGTATAACTGAACCACTTTGCTGTACACCTGAAACTAACATAACATTGTAAATCAACTATACCCCAATATAAAATAAAAATTAAATTAAAAATAAATAAAATCAACCATGAAGTTGAAGAAACAGTTTAAAAAAAAAAAAGAATCTTCTTACAAAGTAGGAGAAAAAGTATGGACCTCCTTTTTAGCTTACGATATGTAAAAGTGTTAAATCCAGATGTGAATCTTGTGATTGCTGTATATTATCACAAAGGACAGTCCTGCCAACTTCATCATTGTATAACAGGAAACATTCATGGCAGCACTGCGCACTCCACCCAAAGGCAGTATTCATATATTTGCCTTTGTGGTTCCAATGTATTAATGGGAACTGATTACTTAACCCACTACTCCAGGCTTATCCTGAAATTAGAATGCGTCTTTTTTTTTTTAATCTTATTGGGAATCACTTCCATGTATAGGCTACTCTACTCCCTCAAATGAGGAGAGTAGCCCACAATAGTAACAGGCCACTCTCAAAGCTGTCTAGTATCTTGTACGGTGTCAATCTCCTGTCCTTCTTTGTGTATCCCTAGCAAGATCCCAAGGTATTTTTATCCCTGAGCCACAGGAGCCCTTGATTCCTGTTCAGGAATTCTGTGCTAACATCAGATTCATTTACAATGACTGATGATTACAAAACTGGGAGCAACTTAAGCAGATAGCCTTGGTTTGTCTTATTATACAATAAAACGCCATCCCTCTTTTTTATTTTCCTCATTACCCAGTATTCTGCCCAGTCTTCCCTTGAGGCTGTTGCACAGTGCTATCCATTCAAGATCACAATAGGTCTGTGTTTCAGGGTGCTAGAAAGGACCCTCCCCAGCCTTGGAATCAGAATGTTCCTTAGGCAACAGATAAAAGACAGGGAAGTACCTGTCCTCTTGCTATCTTAGGGGGAAGACTGCATTTCATGGTGGAATTTTTTTCTCATCTTAAGGCTTTCTAACAAATATTTAAACCGATTCTGTTAACCACACCTCCACATGCTCCCCAGCCAGGCGCTATGGAGAAGTCTGTGGAATTAGATGAATCCATAAGGGTGAGTGAGTGGTGAGGAGAAAGGCATTCCCTGCAGTCTTGATATTCCCCTTAGCTTGCAGAGGGAAGAAATGAAAAGGAAGCAGTATTAGATAGTAAGAACGAAGAAGAGAGGGGTCCTCCACTCTGATGCCTTGGGGTGTGGATGGTGATGTCTGATGACTCCAGAGAGGAAGTGGCTGTGGTTGTGTTGTCTAATATGGGACTATAAGCTACCTCATAAATTATACTCATGCCTCAAATGTGGCATAGAGGCAATAGAAAGATTACCGTGGGCTAAGTAGGCACTGAACAGCAGCTCTCTTCTGGACCTCATGGGCTACCATAGGCCACCAGACAGGGACAGTAGCAACTAACAGTGGCAAGCTATGTGAACTGATGAGCAAGAACCAGATGGTGCCACCTTTTCATTTTCCCCATGCCTTGGTATTGAGTTAGAATTACCTGAAGGAGTGTCAATTTCTCCATCTTTCTAAGAAGGGCTCATTATTGGGTAGAGATAGACTCTTTAAATAGACAGGGCAAGTTGTATTCAGGAGTAACGAAGAAGCGAAGAATATAGCAGGAATGTCATGCACATTTTGAACATTTTCAGAGTTGTTGAGATCCAACAACAAAGCAAGGGATCCATTTATATTATGCTAGAGTCTAAGGATTCTTCTGGGAAAGAGTTATATGGGAAGAATCAAGATGAACAAGTTCAACTCTGGAAATATACCAGTCTTGGAGAACAGAGTGCAAGGAGACTCGAAGTATAACATGGTGGATATCAGATAATATTCTAGGTCAGGCCCAAGAGTCTTAAGTCTGAATCTTTTAGCAAAGAGCCTACAGTTAAAAGAATAAATCTCCTTGAGACATTCAAAGTCAAAGAATCAGCAGCATTGGTGCCACCAGTCTTGGCAGTAATACGATGTGGTATTTTTGGTGCAGTTTCCTAGGGCTACCATAACAAATTATCCCAAACTTGGTGGCTCTTCCAGCTTCTGGTGGCCCCTAGCGCTTCCTGGTTTGTGATAGCATAACTCCGGTCTCTGCCTCCATCTTCACACGGCCTTCTCCTCTGTGTGTCTCCGTGTGTTCTTTTCTATCTGTTATAATGACACTTTGATTGGATTTAGAGCCCACCTCAATCCCACTATGATTTCATCTCAATCCATAATTTAATTACATCTTCAAGTACCCTATTTCAAAATAAGATCACATTCTGAGGTCCTGGGTGGATAGAAATTTGGGAAGGATATTATTCAACCCATTACAATCAGTAATCTCAGTGTAGGCATCTGCAGCACTGTCATGAAGAAGGGCCCAGCATCTGTAACATTGCCTTGGTCCTGAAAAGGTAGTTGGAAACAGGAAATGGGTGAGATTTTACAGGAGATTGTTATAAGGGCTGCAAGCTGGGTAAATGGTCAAGAAGCTCACACTAAGATCCTGACTAGCTGATCCCAGTGCATCCCAAATACATTTCATCATATTAGTTAGGGCAAACAAAAGTGGGACAAAGATGATAAAATGGGTATTGACCAGACGATTTCAAGGGCGGGCACTAAGAAAGAAGGATGGGGGCTTCCCTGGTGGAGCAGTCGTTGAGAGTCCGCCTGCCAATGCAGGGGATACGGGTTCATGCCCCGGTCCGGGAAGATCCCACATGCTGCGGAGCGGCTGGGCCCATGAGCCATGGCCGCTGAACCTGCGCTTCCGGAGCCTGTGCTCTGCAACAGGAGAGGCCACAACAGTGAGAGGCCTGCGTACTGCAAAAAAACAAACAAAAAACAAAAAAAAAAAAAGAAAGAAAGATGGGCTTTTTAGAGACAAAAAGAGGAAAGAGAGGTTAGCTAGAGGTAATGAAACCTTATGTGAGATTCTAAAGTTGACCACAGAATTTCTTCATTTATGAATGGGACTTGTATATCTAGCTTTAAAAGGATTGAGGCCACCACCATGTGGAGATAAACATTTGCTCTATTCATTCATCACCCCTTAACAATTAATAGGAAGATAAGGGAAAATGATCAAGAAAGTCTACAAATCAATGAGCATACATGAGGTCAAATATGACAGGATCACAGGTAAAGAGCAGGAAACACAGAAACTTAAAGGAGAATAAGAAGGGATTTGATCAATGGGCATTTTTACCACTCCTACAAGGAAAGAGAGACCAAAAAAATGATATCATTTTCAACATTACAGTGTTGTCTAGAATTACCTTAAGCTGGGTGTAAATGCAGAAAATACAAACATTGATGGATTTCCATTTCAGAAAGGGAATCTATGGACAAATATCAACTTTCCTCATTTCCTACATTGGTGGTACCTTCAGCTCCACAAGCCTAGAATTTAGCAGAAATAATATTAGTAAGAATCTGAAACTTACTGACACTGCTTTGCATGACTGATAAAAAAGTGTGTCAAATTAAAGGGTCTTTTTTTCTCAAGCACTATTTGCATCGATATCATTGCTGCACAACACAATCCATGTGTATTTTTTATGGCCAAAGACATATAGATATGGAATATTTCTATCCAGATAAAAATTGGGGACACATGGTTTATCAGCATTACTTTTTTTTCTGATTTGATAATGTGTTGTAAACATTCTTACAAAAGAGTAAGAATTAAGTTATCTTTAGTCACACATTTAAATTCTCTTTATTGAAAAAAAGTAGCATATAATTGGAGCTGTCCTAGAAATTCCAGGCTGTATTTCTGTCTTATTTGTACAATTGACATTTTGATAATTATTTCAACTACATTTCAACTCCTACCTCATCCCCTTGACCTTACACTCTATCTGTGCCTTGCCAATAGATAGCACTGGAAAACCCAAAAATCTGTTTTGTTTGCTTGTTTTAAGTTCTGCCACTGAAAGTTGGAGAACAGTGCCAATTGGCTCCACTACAAATTTATGCCATTTAATCTCAATTGGGCCTTCAATACTACTTGGCAATTCTTCATTCATCCCTGTGATGATGTCCTCAGCAGCTGTTCGAAATCTTTTTTACTTTCCACAGGTTCTCAATCCCCAAAGAAGAAAATTGTGGTAACAAAGCAAAACAAATTCTCAAAAGCATAATGCAAGAAAAATTCCCTGAAATAATATTTTAAAGTGCATATTAAAAGAGTACAAATTTCCCTGTACAATATAAACTAACACAATATTGTAAAGCAACTATACTCCAATAAAAAAAAAGAGCACAAATCTCTTCACAAATTTCTGAGGAAATTGACCCAGATCAACCAAGAGAGAGACATATTCTAGTAAACTTCCTGGACTTTAAGGGGAAAAGAAACAAAACCTTTTCAGCTAAAAGGATCAAGATCATTCATAAAAGAAAGGAAATCAGGTTATAGTCAGACTTTGATAGCAAAGTTTATGCCAGCAGAAAAAGCAGTAGCATACTCAATATAGCTAAAGAAAGATATGTGAGCCAAAGATTTTATATCCAGCCTGACTTTCAAAAGAAACCCTTAGCTTCATTACTTTATTACTAGCTAGCTCCTATTACCCATCAGGCTTGTCTTTTATAATATAAATAATATTTTTTAAACTTTTGATAATGGAAAATTTCAGGTATATACAGAAGTAGATATAGTGGTATAATGGACCTCCAGGTACTCATCATGCAACCTCAACAATTATCAACACATGGCCAATCTTGTTTTATTTATACACCTATCCAATCCTCCTGCTCACTAGATTATTTTGGAGAAAATTCTATACATTATATTATTTTCATTTCAAAAATGCTTTCAACAGAGTCAGCAGTAGAGAATCCTTGAAGAAAACAGCAAACACAAAGACCCAACCAAAACCTGCCAGTACACCAGTGCTTACAGGAGAGCAAATCCAGCAAAATCCTGCACCTCTATCCAGAAAATGTCTAATATCTTGCTAAAGTTTAAGTTTCCAGCTTCATCCTTAAACCAGTAACATCCATGCCTATGGAATACCAAAGCTAACAAAAGCAACAATGCTATCCGGAAAATTCTTAACATCTTCTAAAGTTTAAGTTTGTAATCTTATAGTTGTCCTTTAAAGTTCAATCCATATGGATAACAGAAAGAGAATTGACCTGAAAGTGAGATTTGGGTTTGTTCCAGTTTTGCTAATTTTCTTTAGTGTGTCCTTAAGTGCATCGCTTAAAACTTTGAGCCTGTTCCCTTGGAGGATGACAGCCATAGCTCCATTTTCTTCAAGCTCTATATCTGAGTCTTTAATAAATTGACTTTGAGTAGCACTCTCTCCTGTTGGACTTAGAAGGTAAAGCTTAAGTGTTCTTCACAAAGAGTTAACTGTAGTTGAAAAGTGCTCTAAGATTAAAGTTAAGATAAAGTGGCACTTTAAGAATTTTTTTTAAACATAAATTTTAACTACATATACTATCACTACTATTCCAAGAATCTGCTCTTTGTGAGATATTTTTCTAGCACATGTATGTAGACACAACCAGAAATTGTTCTCTAAAGAGGTGGAAAATCATTGACTTGCTATATAAAGAAATGCTCAACAAAGAAGTGTGTTAAACTAGAATTCACTTTCAGATAAATTTCAGGGTCAGATTTTCACCCTGGTCTTAACAAGTCACTGTAGGAAATAACAATATTTATATTCTATATGCTTAGCAATGTCATTTCTAGAAAATTATTGAATACAAAAAATGCTTCCAGTAGGAAAAAAATTCTCTGGATTGAAAATGCTTCCTGTTAGTTTGCATTATTAATATTCAAACCCCATCCTCCTACCACCATGAGAAAAGTCTAGAGCATGGCATGGCTGAGGACACTCTGATTTCTTTCCTTTAGTGCATTGCAACTGCCAGCTCACGGGAGCTAACTGCTTAGAACAATGAAACGCGACTCCTGATTCCCTCCAAATACTAAGATCATATGGTATTCGTCTTTCTCTGTCTGACTTACTTCACTTAGTATGATAATCTCCAGATCCATCCATGTTGCTGGAAATGGCATTATTTCGTACTTTTTTTATGGCTGAGTAATATTCCACTGTATATGTATACCACGTCTTCTTTATTCATTCATCTCTCAATGGACATTTAGGTTGCTTCCATGTCTTGGCTAGTGTAAATAATGCTTCTATGAACATTGGGGTACATGTATCTTTTCAAATTAGAGTTCTCTCTGGATATATATCCAGGAGTGGGATTACTGTATCATATGGTAACTCTATTTTTAGTTTTTTAAAGAACCTCCATACTGTTTTCCATAGTGGCTGCACCAATTTAAATACATTCCCACCAATAGTATAGGAAGGTTCGGTTTCACCACACCCTCTCCAGCATTTATTATTTGTAGACTTTTAAATGATGGCCATTGTGACTGGTGTGAGGTGATACTTCATTGTGGTTTTGATTTTGAGCTTTGATTTTTTTGACAGTTTCTTTGTCCAAACTCAAACTGAATCCTTCCCCTAAACCTAGTTCCATTCCCATTTTTTCCTTTACTGCCCTATTTCCATTTCCATCCCTGTAAGAATACCTTCTCGGACATGACCTCCATAAATCACTTGACTGTCTAGTTTAAGAAGAGTCTGAACTCCACGTACTTTATCGTGGAGGCTTAATGTACATAGTATTTTAAAACTATAAAGACAGAGAAGCGAAGCAGAGGAGCAAGAAAGTATATTGAAACTGGTCCCATAATACAGTTTAAAATCAGAAGTCAACAAAGGGAGCCAACTTTGAAACAATAGACCAAGAAAATTCACAAAATTAAAGGAGTTGGTCCCCCAATCTATTTATAACTTGAAGCTCATTATCATATATAATAATGTTTGTCCCCTTGTAGTGATGATCTCTGATTGGCTCTGTCTTCTATTACATAGCTCTTTTCAAGAAAGTTGTGTTCTTATCCCCCAACCCTCATAGAACACTCCCAAAAGAATGGATTTACTCAGTTCTTCCTCATCCAATCATGTACTAAGCCCACCCCTGACTTTACTTCTTTAAGAGAGTTCTGTCATTATACCCCTTCCTCCCCTCTACACACACAGACACACAAAAAACCCTAACAGAACCCCCAGAGGAGGGAACTTAGTTCAGTTGTCTTTCAACTAATCACATTCTGACCCACCTCCTGGCATTTCCTTCTTCTAGAAAGTTCTGTGATCATAATGGCACTATATCAGGAACATCTAGAGGAAGGTTCTTAGTTCCATTTTCCTTCAACCCAAAACGTTCAGATCTGCTCCAAAACAATCACTTTTGCCAGAATATTCTGTTCTCAAACCTATCCTCATAGAAATAACCAGGGGTGTGGGCTTATTCAGTTCTTTTCCATTAAATCACATTCTGAGCGAGTCTTTTTTCCAGCAAGTTCTCTGATTACTCTTCACCTCAATATAGACCCTTTCAAAAATCCCATGGGAGGAAACATAGTTCAGTACTCCTTCCATCAGTCACATTCTGACATCATAAATTTCATCCTCATACCGTCACTATATCAGAAACACCCTGGGTAGAAATCCTAGTTCAGTTCTCCCTCAACCAATCATGTTTTGCTCCCCAGAGCTTTACTTGACCTAGAGTGTTCAGTTCTTATGTTAACCAATCTAAAAGAAACCCCAGGAGTGGGGACTTCTTCAGTCCTCCCTCTTCCAGTTATGTTCTGAGACTTCCTCCTGACCTTTAATCCTTCCAGAAAGTTCTGCTTCAATCCCTGCCCACCCCAGACATATTCAAAGAAACCCCAAGAAGTGGGAACTTATTTCAATTCTCCTTCAAGCAATCATGTTCATACACCATACAAGATTTGTACTTTTCCTAGGTATAACCTTCATTCACCTATCCTCACAGAAACTTCCAGTGTGGAGAGAATGAGGATGGGAATATTCTAGGGAAAATGAAAGTACAAGAGGGGGTCAGAACACGATTAATGGAAGGAGAACTGAACTAAAGTCCTTCCCCTGGGGGTTGCTGATATTGTGAAGTTATGAGAACAGAACTTTCTGGAAGAAATCAAGGTCAGGAGGTATAGTCAAGTGATTAGTTGAAGGAGAAATGAACTAAAATCCCTCCTCTGGGGTTTTGTAAGGGTGAGTTTGTGAGGAGGGAGGTAAAAACAGAACTTTCTGGAAGAAGTAAAGGTCTGGGAGCAGATCCAAATATTATTTGAAGGAAAACTAAAGTAAGCTTGCTACCCTGGGTGTTCCTGATACAGTAAGGGTATGAGGACAGATGTTTCCTGAAAATGTAAAGGTCAGAAGGTGGAGACAGAATGTGATTGGTTGAATCAACTAAGTTCCTCCAGTGAGATTTCTGTGACAGCCGGTGAGGGGATAAAGACAAAGCTATTTGGAAGAAGTAAAGGTCATTGGGTCAGCTCAGAACATGATTAGATAGTGATTAATTAAATAGCTCACTTCACAGAAGGTTGCTGTATTGGGGCTGGGAAAAGGACAGAATATTCTGGGAAAAGTAAATATCTGGGAGCAGTTTGCAACATTGTTGGTTGAAAGAGATCTGAGGTAAGCTTGTTTCCCTGGGTTTCTGATAAAGTGAGAGTATGAGCACAGAAACTTCTAGAAGAAATAATCTGTCTCCACTTCAGGTTTCTATGAGGGTGGAGGCAAGGGGAATGAGGACAGAAACTCTAGGCAAAATAAAGATCTGGAAGCAGAGCCAAGCATGACTGGTTGAAGGAGAACTGATCTAAGTTGGATGTGTCTGATATAGTGAGGTTATGAGACACAACTTTCCAGAAGAAGTAAAGACCAGGAGGTAGGCCTGCCCAGTGATCCTCCTGACATGCCTGCCTGAACTCTTCTTTTCCCAGAATGTTCTTTGCGCATACCGTCATCCCTGCAGGATCATCCAGGGGAGGGTGCTATTTTATTTCTCCCTCAATCAACATTAACTGAGACCAATTACCTCTACTCTGATTTCCCCTTGGTTCACAGGCCCTAAGTGGGTCCAGCTCTGACTACCTAAGCAATATTCATGTGAAAAGAGTAAGTTGAATAATTGTATTTCAAAGAATGTATAGCCAAGTAACTTTCTTTTTCCCAATATCCCTAAAGAAGATAAAAAATAAAATCAAGGTTGACTTTATTCTTGTCATTAAAAAAAAATTATTTTCACTTTCATGTATTCTTTGAGGTTGAGGGAATGAATATAGTTATTCATACAGAATGTAATGGTGCCTTCTAGTCTCCCCAAAAAGCTTGTTTAAAGCAAATTCATGAGACAATAAATGACACGTTTTTTTCTTTTTCTTTTGTTTTGTTTTGTTTTTGTTTTTTCAGTTGTGGAAAAAAGTTTGTTGTAAATATTCACTTGTGAATATTTTGAGATAACTGTAGATTCACATGGGGTTGTAAGAAGTAATACAGAGAGAGCTCATGTATACTTTACTCAGTTTGGTAGAATAGTAACATCTTGTAAAACTATAGTAAAATATCACAATCAGGATTTTGGCATGATACAATCCATTGATATTATTCAGATTTCCCCAGTTTCACTTTTACTCATTTGTGTGTGTGTATTATTTCTACACAGTTGTATCCCATGGATAGGTTCCTGTATTCACTATCACAGACAAGATATAAAACTGTTCCATTGCCACATGAATCTGTCCTGTTTGT
Organism: Lagenorhynchus albirostris; assembly: GCF_949774975.1. Classification (NCBI taxonomy): domain Eukaryota; kingdom Metazoa; phylum Chordata; class Mammalia; order Artiodactyla; family Delphinidae; genus Lagenorhynchus; species Lagenorhynchus albirostris. Next base: position 48,965,785 of record NC_083116.1, read on the forward strand.
AACAATTCCTACTTTCCCCATACCGTGCCCTGTCCCTAAATCCTAGCAACTACTAGTCTGCTTTCCATCTGTATAATTTTGTCATTTCAAGAATATTGTACAAAGGGAATCCTATAGCACACAGCCTTTTAGGATTGACTATTTTCACTCAGTATGATTCTCTGGAGATTCATTCAGGTTGTTTTGTGTATCAGTAGTTTGTTTCTTTTTATTGCTGATAGTATTCCATTGTATGGAGGAACCAAAGTTTCTTTATACAATCACCCAGTGGAGCACATTTGGGTGGTTTCCACTTTTTGATGATTATGAATTAAGCTATGAACATTCGTGTACAGGCTTTATGTGTAAAAATAGGTTTTCAGTTTTGTGGGATAAATGCCAAGGGATGTGATTGCTGAGTTGTATGATAGTCACATTTTTAGTTTTATAAGAAATTGCCAGACTCTTTTTCAGTAAATAACACTTCAAACTGACCACATGTTACTTTTATCTTTGGGGATATGCCTCTAGTTTGATAAAGATGTCAAGACCATATTTCCAGAATTTTTAAAAACATTATGCTGAATGAGAGTTTTCAGTTCTCTTCACATAATGCTCAAATCTCAAACACACAAGGACACATTAGAGCCTGTACAGATGGATGGATTTATTAAGTTTATAAATGTTATGTGCTTGTACTTTATATTCAGAAAGAGGATTCATTTAGAAAATCACCATGGTAAGTCTACCATTAATTGTTTTTAAGGAAAATATATATTCAAATTTAAAGGATACTGACGAAAAAGATTTGTTGAACACAAGTAGTTTATATTTTCCATCAGTTCTAGGGTCTTTGTCATTTTACCACATAATCCTTTGTTGTCACTAAGAGTAACAGAAATAAGATTCATTTTTTGACTAAAAATGCTTAATAAAATGCCACAGAATATGAGCAGTTTATTATATAGTAAAAAGAGAAAAGCCAATTAAAAAATCAGTTTCAGATGAATAATGACCACACTAATAAAAACTCAGCCAAAATGAGTTGTCTCAAGGTACTGTGTATATTTTGAACAGTTCCAATGAGCTAAAGCATTTCTTATAATTAAATGAGTTTTTTCCCATTTTTATATTTGAATGTCTTATACATTTTAATATGTATTCTACAATTTTATTCAACAAATCACTGATGAGTTTATACTGAACAAAGTTTAAATCACATTCAGACAAATGCAATAAAAATAAATATTTTCAGATAAGAGAGTGTTTCCATAGTTGGAAATATTTTTTTTCCTTTTTTAAAAAAAATGAAGTATAGTTGATTTACAATGTTGTGTTAGTTTCAGGTGTACAGCAAAGTGCTATCATCTATCTATCTATCTGTCATCTATCTATCCTTTTTCAGATTCTTTTCCATTATAGGCTATTACAAGATATTGAATATAGTCCCCTGTGCTATACAGTAGAACCTTGTTGATTATCTATTTTATATATAGTAGTGTGCATATGTTAATCCCAAACTACTAATTTATCCCTTTCCCCCCCTTCCCCTTTGGTAACCATAAGTTTGTTTTCTGTGTCTGTGAGTCTATTTCTGTTCTGTAAATAAATTCATTTGCATCATATTTTAGATTCCGTATATAAGTGATATATGATATTTGTCTTTGTCTGATTTACTTCACTTAGCATGATAATCTCTAGGTCCATTCATGTTGCTGCAAAAGGTATTATTTCATTCTTCTTTTATGACTGAGTAGTATTCCATTGTATATGTGTACCACATCTTCTTTATCCATTCCTCTGTCAGTGGACATTTAGGTTGCTTCCATGTCTTGGCTATTGTAACTAGTGCTGCTGTGAACATTGGGGTGCATTATCTTTTTGGTTTAGAGTTTTGTCTGGATATATGCCCAGGAGTGGGATTGCTGGATCATATGGTAACTCTATTTTTAGTTTTTTTAAGGAACCTCCATACTGTTCTCCATAGTGGCTATACCAATTTACATTCCCATTAACAGTGTAAGAGAGTCCCTTTTTCTCCACACCCTCTCCAGCATTTATTATTTGTAGACTTTATAATGATGGCCATTCTGATCTGTATGAGGTGATATCTCATTGTAGTTTTGATTTGCATTTCTTTAATAATAAAATAATACAATTAAAGAAGCTTGGGTTACTATTACTTTAAAAGTGATTTTTCAGTATATTGTCCTGGATTGGATACTGGTCTTGACAAACTACCTAGAAATGCCATTCTTCATTCACTTGGTGGGGTGGGGGATTTCAATGTAGCTTGGGTATTAGATGAGATGAAATCTTAATGAAATGGAAAGATGAAGATCATTGACTTATGAAAAGCAGGTGTTAAACAGTATACAGTAATGTTGTTTTGATCAAAAATATATAAGCCCATGTATTGTATATATACACACTTAAAGAAAGTTAAGAAGCATATGCACTAGAGTTAACATAGGGGATCTCTGGAGTTGGCAATGTGAAGACTTAGTTTTTAAGTTTTTGCTAACTTGCATTTTCTAATTTTCTACAATGCATATATACTACTTCTGTAATAATAAATGGTATTTTTTAAACTCATGGCAAATGGAAATTTATGGAACATATTATGCCTTTTAGCTTCTCATTTTTTAAAATCAGACTTTAATTTTTTTAGTGCTGTTTTAGGTTCATAGCAAAATTGAGGAGAAAGTACAGACCTTTCCCATATACTCCCCCACATTTGTTACAATTGATGAACCTACATTGACATGTCGTTATCACCCAAAGTCCACAGTTTACATTAGGGTTCACTCTTCGTGTTATTATACATTCTATGGGTTTGGACAAATGTACAATGACATGTAGACACCATTGTAGTATCACACAGCGTATTTTTACCACCTTAAAAATCCTCTGTGCTCCTTCTATTCATCCCTTCCCCCTAATCCCTGGCAACCACTGTTTTTTTTACTGTTTCCATAGTTTTGTCTTTTGCAGAATGTCTTAGAGTTGCAGTCATACAATATGTAGCCTTTTCAGAATGGCCTCTTTCACTTAGCAACATGCATTTAGTTTCCTCCATGTCTTTTCATGATTTGATAGCTCATTTCTTTTTAATGCTGAAAAATATTCCATTGTCTGGATGTACCACAGTTTATTTATCCTTTCACCTATTGAAGGATATGATCTAGTTTTTTTTTTTTACCAACAATGAAAAAATAAACACAAAATCTCAAAGTAAAAGAATGTTTTTATGGGTTTAGCAAATGTGTTGGTTTTCATGAATGTATCAGTTTTGCTGTTAACATTTGGGACAGTCCATTTTCGTTTGCTCATTTTCAGGGCAGACTTTTAGAAGTACTATTCTATGTTGACTTTTTTGTGTGCTGATTTACAGTTTGTTCTGGAAGATGGCTCTGCTTTGTGCTTTAAAAAAATTTAATTAATTTATTTTTATACAGCAGGTTCTTATTAGTTATCTGTTTTATACATATTAGTGTATATATGTCAATCCCAATCTCCCAGTTCATCCCCCCCCCTCCCCCCCCTTGGTGTCCATATGTTTGTTCTCTACATCTGTGTCTCTATTTCTGCCTTGCAAACCGGTTCATAAGTGCCATTTTTCTAGACTCCACATATATGCGTTTGTGCTTATTGAATATAATTAGAATATACCAGTACAGTTAGAATATACCCTATACTAGGGGGTTCGGGGGTGAGTTTTACCTGCTTAAACAGCTTATCGTGACTTGAATTATCTTGAAATATTGCTTTAAATGCAACCACATAGATTTTCTTTAACTTGAGGCCTGTTCATCAATATTGCACATGAGAATCTCCTATCTAATTCCATAAACATATATTAATTGACTGCTAACTCGGTGCCTGGCTCCATCCTAGGTGCTTTGGATACATCGGTGTACAAACCAGATAAAAATACTTGCCATTATGGAGTTAACATTCTAGTGGAGGGAGACAGTAAACAGAATGTATCAGTGCATTTTATTATAGGTTCTACAGCTAAGGGTATTAGAAAAAATAAATAAATCAGGCTAAGGGGATCTGAAGTACAGGGGTGAGGGTGAGATTTTATTTTATTTATTTTTTGTTTTTTTTTTTTTACTTTAAGTTTTTAATTTTTACACAATTTTAAAGGTTATTTTCCATTTGCAGTTATTACAAAATATTGGTTATATTCCCTGTGTTGTACAATGCATTCTTGTAGCCTATCTTACACCCAAGAGTTTGTACCTCCCACTCCCCCACCCTTATATTGTGGCCCCCACACCACTGGTAGCCACTAGTTTGTTCTCTATATCTGTGAGTCTGCTTCTTTTATGTTATATTCACTATTTTTTAGATTCCACATATAAGTGATATCATATAGTATTTATCTTTCTCTGTCTGACTTATTTCACTTAGCAAAATGCCCTCCAAGTCCATCCATGTTTCTGCCAATGGCAAAATTTCATTCCTTTTTTATGGCTGAGTAATATTCCATTGTATATATATACCACATCTTCTTTATCCATTCATCTGTTGATGGGCATTTAGGTTGCGTCCATGTCCTGACTATTATAAATAGTGCTGCTATGAACACTGGGGTGCATGTATCTTTTTGAATTAGCATGTTAGTGGGTTTTTTTTTCAGATATATAGAAGGTGAGAGTGTAAATATGGTGGTCAGGATATATTGAACTGAGCTGCCATACAAGAAAAGAATTAGAGGAGGTGAGGAGTGAGCCATACAGGTATGATGGAAGAAAAATTTCAGGCAGAGATATAACACTTATGTGGAGAGCATTCCTCATGTGTTAGAGAAGCAGTGCAGAGTCCAGTGTGGCTGGAGGGGAGTGAGCATGGGCAGGATAGGCATTCAGAGGATGCGGTCAGAGAGATAGTCCTATAGAGCCTTGGAGGCCATTTGTAAGGCCCTTGTCTTTTACTCATAGTGAGATGGGAGCCATTGAGGTGAACAGGGCAATGACATGATCTGACTTAAATTATTAATGAAATAATAATGGCTGCTGAAAAGAGGCCAGGACAGAAGCAGGGTGGTCAGGAGATCACTGGTGGTGGGAGGGGGAGTAGTGAGAAGTGGTCAGATTTGGAAATATTTTGAAGATAAAGTCAACAGGGTTAATTGAGATCAGAAAGACTGAAGGTAGAGCAGGTTTGGGGAATAAAATAAAGATTGTTGCTGTGGACATGGTAGGTGTAATTTTCTGTTAGACATCAAATCCAATTCTTATTTCCATCATCAGTACCAATGATCTGCAAGCACTGACTGTAGGGGAGAAAGTGGTAGGTACAAGAAGTATAGAAAACGTTTTCTTTACAGCCAGTGTACTTGCAAACTAAGGCGGTCAGGGTGTATACATGCAACTACAACCTTTTCTAACACTCAACATTTATTTATTCATCGATTGGAGAAACATTGATTGAGGCACTTACTAGATGCTCAATATTGGTGCTAGGGAAATTGGGGATCAACTGGTTAGTTATGAATCCTGGATTCACTATTTACTAGTCACTTAGCCCCACCATGCCTTGGGTTACCATCTGGAAAATAAGGACAATAAACAATACCTACCTCACAGGGATGTTGGGAGGATTAAATGAGATAATCATGTGTAAAGCATTTAGAACAACATATGATAAACACTCTATATGTTACTCGTTATTTTCATCAAGGCTTCATTTTTCCTTTCCAGCATATCCTCTCCCCTAGCCAATCCTAACATAAACAGAAAAGAATATCTGTAACCTGCATGATGGGTACAGTTAGCATAGATGCCATATACCAAGATCAAAATGAGGAAAGTCTAGAACCTCAGGCCAGTTCCTATCACTTTGTCTGATTAACACAGTACCTAGACATCTACAAGATAATTTTTCAGACTCACATACACATGGAAAAATAGCTAAGGGGACTTTTAGAACTCGTAGGAATTCTTGTTGATCAAGAACCTTTCTGTAGTCACCATTACCTGGAGGTCACTGCCTCATTCACAGATACTGTGCACACCTGCTAGCCCTTAATCACTGGAACTCACAAGGATGCTTGAATCAACACAGAGAGCAGGCCATCAGACAGGCAACTGTTGTGTCCTACCCCAGCTATGCTTTTGTGTGAACCACCACATCTGTTCTACTATTCCTCATTTCCTGGCCTCAATTCTGCTGTTTCCTTATTTAAACCCAGTTTGAACCTCAACGCTTAAATGCTGACCTGTGACCATCTGATCAGATTCAGTCCAGTCTATGCCTGGCCACCTGGCATCACCCATGTAGAATCCAAATTTGGATTGTGTCATTCAATTTGGCTTGACACTGTCAACTCAGACTTTGGCTTCTCTTTCAGGAAAATGAAAACCACATGTGTTTTTTTCCTTTTTAACCAGCTTCCTTTCCATGATCACTTTCTAGGTTTTGCGTTTCTGTAGTTATTCTGCAAGATTTATCTGTGAGGGTTCAGGGTGTTGAAATATAGTGCTAGGCTTTTAGTGACAATAACAATATTATCAGCAATAATGATAACATTTATTCAGTGCTTACCGTATATTTTACTAATATTTTGTTACATCCTCTACATTCATTTTTTATCTCAGTTACTGTGGTAAATAACCTATGAGGTAAACATTATTTTCTTCATTTTATAGATGAGGAAACTAAGGTTGGAAGAATCGCATTAGTCAGAAAGAAAGTGGCAGAGCAGAGCTTAAACTCAAGTTTTTCTGGGTCCAAACTGTTACTTTTTTGGGGGGGAGGTACGCTGGCCTCTCACTTGTGTGGCCTCTCCCATTGCGGAGCACAGGCTCTGGACGCACAGGCTCAGCGGCCATGGCTCACGGGCTTAGCCACTCCGCAGCATGTGGGATCTTCCTGGACCGGGGCACGAACCCGTGTCCCCTGCATCCACAGGCGGACTCTCAACCACTGCGCCACCAGGGAAACCCCAAACAAACTTTTTTTTTTTTCAGTACGCGGGCCTCTTACTGCTGTGGCCTTTCCCGCCGCGGAGCACAGGCTCTGGACGCGCAGGCCCAGCGGCCACAGCTCATGGGCCCAGCCGCTCTGCGGCACATGGGATCCTCCCAGACCGGGGCACGAACCTGCGTCCCCTGCATCGGCAGACGGACTCTCAACCACTGCACCACCAGGGAAGCCCAAGCAAACTTTTTTTTTTTTTTTTTTTTTGCCCGTTGCAGAGCACAGGCTCCGGACACACAGGCTCAGCGGCCATGGTTCATGGGCCCAGCCGTTCCATGGCATGTGGGATCTTCCCAGACCGGGGCACGAACCCGTGTCCCCTGCATCGGCAGGCAGACTCTCAACCACTGTGCCACCAGGGAAACCCCCAAGCAAACATTTTAACGTCATTATTTCAGCCTTCAACCTCCAGTGCAGCTTGACTAGAGATCCCACAGATCTCCAAAGAAAAAAAGTGACTTGGTCTGTTCTTTCACTCTCCTGGCTCCACTTCCTCCCCGACTTGCTCTGCAGCTTCTGGCTCCTCCAGTGTTGAGGTAGGTAGGAAAAGAGAGTCTTAAAGGGACAGTGAGGCTTAACTGACTGAGGCTAGTGTAATCTGGCTATCAATGCCCTTTGTAATGCCCCAGTACTGCCTTTTCTTTTTTTGTTTGTTTGTTTGTTTGTTTTTGCGGTACGCGGGCCTCTCACTGTCGCGGCATCTCCCGTTGCAGAGCACAGGCTCCAGGTGCGCAGGCTCAGCGGCCATGGCTCACAGGCCCAGCCGCTCCGCGGCATGTGGGATCTTCCCGGACCAGGGCACAAACCCACGTCCCCTGCATTGGCAGGCGGACTCTCAACCACTGCGCCACCAGGGAAGCCCCCCAAACTGTTACTTTTATTTTTATATTTTTCTTGAAGTATAGTTGATTTACAATATTGTATTAGTTTCCTGTGTACAGTAAAGAGATTCATATATATCTATATATACGTTTTCAGATTTTTTCCATTATAGTTTATTACAAGATATTGAATAGAGTTCCCTGTGCTATACAGTAGAACCTTGTTGTTTATCTATTTTATATACAGTAGTTTGTATCTGCTAATCCCCAACTCCTAGTTTATCCCTCCCCCTCCCCCAAAGTTGGTACTTTTAATTACCAAAGTATATCAAGACTATGTGCTTCTTAGGTCTTTTCTCCCCTGCAGTTTTTGTTGGGTTACAGTACATTACCTTATAGTTATTCTTCAACATTAGGTGAAATTGGGGGGGACAAAAAGGCCCCTTTATAAATGTTCAGCAATCCTTGCCCTTTACTAAAACAAAGACCTTATGTTTTTATAGAGCTTTGCAACCTCAGAATAATTTCACTTTTGATCTTCACACGCTTCTTGTGGTGATCAAGACAGCGCTTGTTATCTCCTTTATCTAGATAAATAAAGCAAGGTTCAGAGGGGTTAAATGACCTGAACAAGATCTCATGACTGGTAAATTGGCTAGACAGGTTACAATCAGGTTTCCTGACTATTAATCAACTTGCTAAAAATTCTAGCTATAACTAGTGGTTGAAAAAAGACGGTTAAAATATATTATTCTTAACACAAATTGTAGAAGCCCATGGATTACTTTCTAAGAAAGCAACAAATATCAAGAACAAGATATTACAAAGTGTCAAAGATTGTCCTCTTTTCTCTTTGTACTTGATTTGAGGGTTGTGACTTTAAAGGATGTGTGTTAGTGTGCTAGGGCTGCCATAACAAAAGCCCACCAACTGAGAGACTTAAACAACAGATTTTTACTTCCTCACAGTCCTGGAGGATAGAAGTCCAAGATCCAGGAGTCAGCAGGGTTCATTCTCCTGAGGGTTCATTCTTCTTCTCTCCTTGGCTGGCAAATGGCTGTCTTCTCATTGTGTCCTCACATGGCCTTTTCTCTGAGTGCACATCCCTGGTGTCTCTTCCTCTTCTTATAAGGGCACCAATCTTATTTGGATTAGGGCCCCATCCTTATGACCTCATTAACCTTAATTATCTCTTCAGAGGCCCTATTTCCAAAAATAGTCACATTCCGAGGTACCAGGGGTTAGGACTTCAACATATGACATTTGGATGGACATAATTCAGTCCACAGCAAGTGGTTTCTTATTAAGCAAATGCTCCTTTATCTGATGGGTCTGAGAGCTATAATCAAATTTTAAAAGTCCGCAACATCAGTATGAAACCCTGTATAAAATCAGAGAAACCCAATGAAGATTTAAACTTGAGACAATTTTTGAAATGAAGAGTGCTAATAAACAGATAGACACAGGCTTGGTCCTATACCCACTGGTAAAAAGAAAAGGAGAAAGAAGGAATTAAGAAGGAAGTAGAGACCTCTGGACTGTGGAGTTCTGGAGTTTGGAGCCCTTTTTCCAGGATGGATTACTGGAAGTGGGATAGCAGGGTCAAAAGAGAACAATTAAAACATGCCCTGAGCAGAAGCAAGAAGAAGTACAATCCTGCAGCCTGTGGAACAAAAACCACATTCACAGAAAGATAGACAAGATGAAAAGACAGAGGGCTCGGTACCAGATGAAGGAACAAGATAAAACCCCAGAAAAACAACTAAATGAAGTGGAGATAGGTAACCTTCCAGAAAGAGAATTCAGAATAATGATAGTGAAGATGTTCCAGGACCTCGGAAAAAGAATGGAGGCAGAGATTGAGAAGATGCAAGAAATGTTTAACAAAGACCTAGAAGAATTAAAGAACAAACAAACAGAGATGAACAATACAATAACTGAAATGAAAAATAATACACTAGAGTGAATCAATAGCAGAATAACTGAGGCAGAAGAAGGGATAAGTGACCTGGAATACAGAATGCTGGAATTCACTGCTATGGAACAGAATAAAGAAAAAAGAATGAAAAGAAATGAAGACAACCTAAGAGACCTCTGGGACAACATTAAACGCAAAAACATTCGCATTACAGAGGTCCCAGGAGGAGACAAGAGAGAGAAAGAACCCAAGAAAATATTTGAAGAGATTATAGTCAAAAATTTCCCTAACATGGGAAAGGAAATAGCCAACCAAGTCCAGGAAGCGCAGAGAGTCCCATACAGGATAAACCCAAGGAGAAACACGCTGAGACACATAGTAATCAAATTGGCAAAAATTAAAGACAAACAAAAATTATTGAAAGCAGCAAGGGAAAAACAACAAATAACATACAAGGGAACTCCCATAAGGTTAACAGCTGATTTCTCAGCAGAAACTCTACAAGCCAGAAGGGAGTGGCATGAAATACTTAAAGTGATGAAAGGGAAGAACCTACAATCAAGATTACTCTACCCGGCAAGGATCTCATTCAGATTCGATGGAGAAATCAAAAGCTTTACAGACAAGCAAAAGCTAAGAGAATTCAGCAGCACCAAACCAGCTCTACAACAAATGCTAAAGGAACTTCTCTAAGTGGGAAACACAAGAGAAGAAAAGGACCTACAAAAACAAACCCAAAACAATTAAGAAAATGGTCATAGGAACATACGTATCGATAATTACCTTAAACGTGAATGGATTAAATGCTCCAACCAAAAGACACAGGCTTGCTGAATGGATACAAAAACAAGACCGATATATATGCTGTCTACAAGAGACCCACTTCAAACCTAGGGACACATTCTGACTGAAAGTGAGGGGATGGAAAAAGATATTCCATGCAAATGGAAATCAAAAGAAAGGTGGAGTAGCAATACTCATATCAGATAAAATAGACTTTAAAATAAAGAATTTACAAGAGACAAGGAAGGATACTACATAATGATCAAGGGATCAATCCAAGAAGATATAACAATTATTAATATATATGCACCCAACATAGGAGTACCTCAATACATAAGGCAACTGCTAAGTCATAAAAGAAGAAATCGACAGTACACAATAATAGTGGTAGATTTTAACACCTCACTTACATCAATGGACAGATCATCCAGACAGAAAATTAATAAGGAAACACAAGCTTTAAATGACACAATAGACCAGATAGATGTATTTGATTTTTATAGGACATTCCATTCAAAAACAGCAGATTACACTTTCTTCTCAAGTGTGCATAGAACATTCTCCAGGATAGATCGTATATTGGGTCACAAATCAAGCCTCAGTAAATTTAAGAAAATTGAAATCATATCAAGCATCTTTTCTGACCACAATGTTATGAGATTAGAAATGAATTACAGGGAAAAAAACGTAAAAAACACAAACACATGGAGGCTAAACAATACGTTACTAAATAATCAAAAGATCACTGAAGAAATCAAAGAGGAAATCAGAGGATACCTAGAGACAAATGACAATGAAAACATGACGATCCACAACCTAAGGGATGCAGCAAAAGCAGTTCTAAGAGGGAAGTTTATAGCTGAACGATCCTACCTCAAGAAACAAGAAAAATCTCAAATAAGCAATCTAACCTAACACCTAAAGGAACGAGAGAAAGAAGAACAAATAAAACCCAAAGTCAGCAGAAGGAAAGAAATCATAAATTTCAGAGCAGAAATAAATGAAATAGAAACAAAGAAAACAATAAAAAAGATCAGTAAAACTAAAAGCTTGTTCTTTGAGAAGATAAACAAAATTGAAAAACCATTAGCCAGACTCATCAAGAAAAAGAAGGAGAGGACTCAAATCAATAAAATTAGAAATGAAAAAGAAGTTACGACAGACAGCACAGAAATACAAAGCATCCAAAGAGACTACTACAAGCAACTCTAGGCCAATAAAATGGAGAACCTGGAAGAAATGGACAAATTCATAGAAAGGTATAACCTTCCAAGGCTGAACCAGGAAGTAATAGAAAATATGAACAGACCAATCACAAGTAATGAAATTGAAACTGTGATTAAAAATCTTCCAACAAACAAAAGTCCAGGAACAGATGGCTTCTCAGGTGAATTCTATCAAACATTTAGAGAAGAACTAGCACCCATCCTTCTCAAACTCTTCCAAAAATTTGTGGAGGAAGGAACACTCCCAAACTGATTCTACGAGGCCACCATCACACTGATACCAAAACCAGACAAAGATACTACAAAAAAAGAAAATTACAGAACAATATCACTGATGAATATAGATGCAAAAATCCACAACAAAATACTAGCAAACAGAATCCAACAGCACATTAAAAGGATCATACACAATGATCAACTGGGATTTATCCCAGGGATGCAAGGATTCTTCAATATATGCAGATCAATCTATGTGATACACCATATTAACAAATTGAAGAATAAAAACCATATGATCATCTCAATAGAGGCAGAAAAAGCTTTTGACAAAATTCAACACCCATTTATGATAAAAACTCTCCAGAAAGTGGGTATAGAGGGAACCTACCTCAACATAATAAAGGCCATATATGACAAACCCACAGCAAACATCATTCTCAATGGTGAAAAACTGAAAGCATTTCCTCTAAGATCAGGAACAAGACAAGGCTGTCCACTCTCACCGCTATTATTCAACATAGTTCTGGAAGTCCTAGCCATGGCAATCAGAGAAGAAAAAGAAATAAAAGGAATGCAAACTGGAAAAGAAGAAGTAAAACTGTCACTGTTTGCAGAAGACATGATACTATACATAGAGAATCCTAAAAATGCCACCAGAAAACTACTAGAGCTAATCAATGAATTTGGTAAAGTAGCAGGATACAAAATTAATGCACAGAAATCTCTGGCATCCCTATACACTAATGATGAAAAATCTGAAAGAGCAATTAAGGAAACACTCCCATGTACCATTGCAACAAAAAGAATAAAATACCTAGGAATAAACCTACCTAGGGAGACAAAAGACCTGTATGCAGAAAACTATAAGACACTGAGAAGGAAATTAAAGATGATACCAACAGATGGAGAGATATACCATGTTCTTAGATTGGAAGAATCAATATTGTGAAAATGACTATAATACCCAAAGCAATATACAGATTCAATGCAATCCCTATCAAATTACCAATGGCATTTTTTTAAGGAACTAGAACAAAAAACCTTAAAATTTGTGTGGAGACACAAAAGACCCCGAATAGCTAAAGCAGTCTTGAGGGAAAAAAATGGAGCTGGAGGAATCAGATTCCCTGACTTCAGACTATACTACAAAGCTATAGTAATCAAGACAGTATGGTAGTGGCACAAAAACAGAAACATAGATCAATGGAACAAGATAGAAAGCCCAGAGATACACCCACACACCTATGGTCAACTAATCTATGACAAAGGAGGCAAGGGTAAACAATGGAGAAAAGACAGTCTCTTCAATAAGTGGTGCTGGGTAAACCAGACAGCTACATGTAAAAGAATGAAAGTAGAACATTCCCTAACACCATACACAAAAATAAACTCAAAATGGGTTAGAGACCTAAATGTAAGACTGGACACTATAAAATTCTTAGAGGAAAACATAGGAAGAACACTCTTTGACATAAATCACAGCAAGATCTTTTTTGATCCACCTCCTAGAGTAATGAAAATAAAACCAAAAATAGACAAATGGGACCTAATGAAACTTCAAAGCTTTTGCACAGCAGAGGAAACCATAAACACGACAAAAAGACAACCCTCAAGAATGGGAGAAAATATTTGCAAACAAATGAATGGACAATGGATTAATCTCTAAAATATATAAACAGCTCATGCAGCTCAATGTAAGAAAACAAACAACCGAATCCAAAAATGGGCAGAAGACCTAAATAGACACTTCTCCAAAGAAGGCATGCAGATGGCTAAGAAGCACATGAAAAGCTGCTCAGCATCACTAATTATTAGAGAAATGCAAATCAAAACTACAATGAGGTATCACCTCACACCAGTTAGAATGGGCATCATCAGAAAATGTACAAACAACAAATGCTGGAGAGGGTGTGGAGAAAAGGGAACCCTCTTGCACTGTTGGTGGGAATGCAAATTGATACAGCCACTATGGGGAACGGTATGGAGGTTCCTTAAAAAACTAAAAATAGGGCTTCCCTGGTGGCGCAGTGGTTGAGAGTCCGCCTGCCAATGCAGGGGATACAGGTTTATGCCCTGGTCTGGGAAGATCCCACATGCTGCGGAGCGGCTGGGCCCGTGGGCCATGGCTGCTGAGCCTGCGCGTCCGGAGCCTGTGCTCCGCAATGGGAGAGGCCACAGCAGTGAGAGGCCCGCGTACCGCAAAAGAAAAAAACTAAAAATAGAATTACCATATGATCTAGCAATCCCACTACTGGGCATATACCCAGAGAAAACCATAATTCAAAAAGACACATGCACCCCAATGTTCATTGCGGCATTATTTACAATAGCCAGGTCATGAAAACAACTAAATGCCCATTGACAGATGAAAGGATAAAGAAGAAGTGGTACATATATACAATGGAATATTACTCAGCCATAAAAAGGAACGAAATTGGGTCATTTGTTGAGACGTGGATGTATCTAGAGACTGTCATACAGAGTGAAGTAAGTGAGAAAGAGAAAAAGAAATATCGTATATTAACTCATATATGTGGAACCTAGAAAAATGGTATAGATGAACTGGTTTGCAGGGCAGAAATTGAGACACAGATGTAGAGAACAAATGTATGGACACCAAGGGGGGAAAGTGGGGGTGGGGTGGGGATGGTGGTATGATGAATTGGGCGATTAGGATTGACATGTATACACTGATGTGTATAAAACTGATGACTTATAAGAATCTGCTTTATAACAAATAAGATACAATTCAAAAAAAAAAAGAAAAAGAAGGAACTAGGGGGAAATGGAAGTCCCAAACCTTCAAAATACACAACAAAAAAATAGTGGAAAATGTCAGAAGTATCCCAGTTAATCTCTGAAGCAAGTTAATATGTGACTATACTTATTATTTCTACAGGGTGCTTATATTTTTACTGATTGCTTATTTGGAGTTATCACTTTCAACAAACTATTATCCCAATTCATAACTGGAGTTTAGAATGGGTCATACCAAGGTTGACTGGAACCCATAGCTGACTGATCACTAGAAGGGCAGGACAGGAATATAGGATATGAGAATATAAGATGAGACCCAAGGAGGTCTGCCACTTGGTTCTGACAGACAGTACAGACACGAAGAGCAGCAAATTAGCCCCAAGTAGACATTACTCAGCCAGCAATAAGAACTGGGATTTAGGATGGAGCCGAGGTTCTGCCAGGACTCAGTGATCAGTCAGAATTCTAGACCTGGAGTAATGGTATAGAAATCCAGGCAGAGACTTAGATAGGCAGAAGACCAAGATCTAGTTATAGGAACTAGGCCACCTATTGCAATATGATACCAGGGTGAGAACCAGAGTACAGGTCAGCATGGGGACACCAGCAAGGCACCTTAATTTTGACACCAGCAAGGCAGGTAAGCTATTGGCTGGCCTAGGACTCCCTTTCTTCCTCCTGCCAAGGAGCCTCATCCATCTCAGTGTTTGAGGGAGCTTTATACCTAAATTTGAGAGTTAAAAGGCTCAGAAAGGTTTAAATGCAAGGGACCTGGTACACCATTCCTCCCTATAGGATGGCAAATGTCATTGCCATCTGTTTATTTTGTTTTTGCATTTAAGTTAATCAGGTCTAGCAGCAAAACATTTCAAAAATGCTTTAAGAAAAGTATTTTTCTGACAGTGTTGAATTGATTCATCATTTTCTTTTAAAAGAGTTTATCACTAGCCTATAATAGAGCTTGTCCTAGATATTATACTTTCCGTAAGACACCCCTATACAATCCTGCCACCGTGACAGGTTGTCATCCCACAGTAGGGGCAGTGATTTCATCCATCACATAAAGATTCGAGTCTCACCAAATGACAGAAGTTATGTACTACTCACTTTTCCCCAGGACAAATTTAAGGAGAAGGAAGGCAATTGAGAATCACCTAGATCACCTAAGGGGGAAAATTTTTAAAAAATAATAAAAGTTGATTTCTGTGATATAAGTTATCCCGAGGCTAGTTATCCCGAAGCAATGTAGCCTCCCTGGGGCTTCATTTGTCCACCACCTGGAAGTGTCAGTTGGTACAGATTGGAGCAGCTGTCTGCTTAAAGGCATTGGCCACATGGAGCCTGTGACATCTGTGGTTTTTGGTCTTTAATGACTGTGTACTTGATTCTAGTTTCGAGATGTGTATTTATCCAGTGTGGGATCTGGAAGATAGTTAAAAAGTGATATTAAAAAAAATAAGTAAATTGAATCGCTGTGCTTGCATTTACTCTGTGTCACATTTAGTCAGCGTTTTACAAAAAATATATCAAAATTAACAATATAGAATGTAATTGGATTTCTTGTTCAATGTTTGAGTAGAAGAGTTAAGGAAAGATAGAACCTGAAGGGGGGCATCCCGACATCATTTTGCCCAGTGTTATGGGTTGAATTGTGGCCCTCCCCTCTCAGAAAAAAAAAAAAAGATATGTCAAGCTTAATCCCTGTGACTTGTACCTGACTGTGACCTTATTTGGAAATAAGGTCTTTGCAGATGTAATCAACTTAAGATGAGGTCATAATGGATGACTGGGGTTCTGACAAGAGGGTAATTGGACACATGCAGACACAAAGAAGGCGGCCATGTGAAGACAAAGGCTGAGATTGGAATTATGCTACCACAAGCCAAGGAAAGCCTGGGGCCACCAGAAGTTGGAAGGAGCAAGGAAGGATCCACTCATAGAGGCTGCAGAAGGAGAATGACACTGCCAACACCTTGATTTCAGACTTCTGGCTCCAGAACTGTGAGGGAATAAGATTCTGTGGTTTTAAGCCACCCAGTTAGTAGTGCTTTTCTTCATAGCGGCCCTTGGAAATGAATACACTGTTTTGTATCTCTTGTCAGGATTGTATTTAAACAAGGTCAGTTAGATTTTAGAGCATACCAGGCAGTTTTTAAGATCTTTGGCTACTGCTGAGTTTGGGGGTTTGGCTTCTGGGAGTGGGGATACCACAGAGACCTAACCTACCACATAAAAGTACAGGAAAACGACTTAACTCAGGGCACCTAATAATATTTCTTGGGTGAATGACTGGGTTTTTGGAGCCACTGTTTTTTTTCTTTTTGCTTTTAATTTCTTGTTTATGTATATCTCAGAAACGTTTCAAGTGTCAAAAGAGGAGAGTCAGACTTTTCAATCATTCTGGTTATGTTCATTAGTAACTGATTAAAAATGTGGGAGTAATGCTGTGTGTGGAATTAGCTGGTTTGCTTTTAAGCAGGTTTCAAATCCATTTGTGGCAATCTGGGCTATATCTTCCCCCCAGCAAGAGTTTTAACTATTAGTTGTTACAGATTCTAGCACAGATTCTGCTAAAATCTTAGTAAATAAAAAAGCATTATTGTTTTCATCCATGGTAGATTTATTAGCAGTCTTATATCAGTGATCACTTGCTCACCATTCAATTAGAAAGGTCTATTATGGGAGTCTTTATAATAACATTAGAGATAAACAGTTGAGGAGCTTGTATTACAAATGTTAAGATCTCTTAGGATAGTAGTAGGGAACATGGTAGTTAATTTCATAATTTCATTTTATTGGCAGACACAAAGAGACAGAAATGTAAAGCCTTATCCTACAGAAATATTACCTCCTTGTCGTATCTTGACTTTCAGTGCCTTATGTCCTGCAGGAGCAACTGTGTTTTGGTGTAGGACACATATGGGCTTTTTTTTTTTTTTTTCTCATTTCCATTACTCTGCTTCTCTGGCCATCACTGCTCATAATCCCAGGTGTTCCCAAGATGGGAGGTTCACTCATTTAGAAATTATAAGGGGTTAGAAGGTTCAAAAAGTCAGGGGACGAGAATTTGCTGGAGATTTTTGGAGATAATTAGTTGTAGAAATTATGCTAGTAGCACATTTACATTCACTTTTGTAGGGAATCAATTTATTCAGTAAAAACAACTAGGAACTAAAGTAGGTAATTTATTAGGGTTTTGCAGAAATAAATTAAAACCTATATATTTCAGAAGGTTGCAAATTCGACATCTAGTGTTTCCAGATACAGATATTTTCTGTTTGGCATTATTGTTTTTTTTTTTTGTTTTTTTTTTTTTTTTTTTGCGGTACACGGGCCTCTCACTGTTGTGCCCTCTCCCGTTGCGGAGCACAGGCTCCAGACGCGCAGGCTCAGCGGCCATGGCTCATGGGCCCAGCCGCTCCGCAGCATGTGGGATCTTCCCGGACCGGGGCACGAACCCGTGTCCCCTGCATCGGCAGGCGGACTCCCAACCACTGCGCCACCAGGGAAGCCCGCATTATTGTTAATTGAATAATAAAACCTATATTTTCAAACTGCAATGGCAGAATCATATTAGAAGATGTAACTGCAATATGAACATTTCTGCATTTTTTGGTTTTACTTAGAATGTGACTGTAGTAACTGAGTCTTGTTAGAAAAGATACGAACTGAAGCAATTTATACTTAGAGAAAAGTGAAAGCCACGTGAGTTGTGACAGTCAGAAGCCCAGGAGTGGGTATGAGATTATTTAAACTCTCTGAAAGCAAGAGACAAGAAGGAAGAAAGGAAGAAGGGCAAGAAATTCAGTGCACACGGTTTGACAGTATCTGTAAATAATGGTTATACATTCTCTTTCTGTTGTTATTATTTAAAGCCAGCTAGTAGACAGGAGCTATAAAAACAGCTGGCCAGGAAAACTTTTTTTTTTTTCACTTCTAAAAACTTACTGAACATTTTAAATGCCAAGATCCAGGATCTCAGTGACTATATATACAAATATTGATTATAGAAGGTACACACACATACACACACACACACACACACACACACATACACACACACACCCTTTAGTCTCCAGAGTTTTTCATCTCATTTAATTGAGAATACCGTGTTATAAGTTGGCGTATAATTTATCATTTTGTAGATGAAAAAATAGATCAGAAACATTAGCCCCCAAGCAGGATTTAGTCTAATTCCCATTATGCCTATGTTAAAATCAACTATTTTAAGCTTGGTCTCCAGTTACAGAGTATGAGATTTAGAAAGGACCAGAGAAACAACCAATCTTAGCCTTTCCTTTTTATATTTTCATTCATCCTTTGCACCAATTATTGAATGCCTATTATGTGCAAGGCTCATTCATAGATGTTAGGGGATATAATGGTGAATACAATAGTCTCTGTTCTCAAAAATCTCATAATCCAGGGCAGTGCCTCTCAGACTTTAATATGTATACAGATCAACTGGGAAATGTCAGTTAAATTGTAGACTTTAATGCATAATCCAGTCAGTCTAGGGCAGGGCCTGAGAGTCTGCATTTCTAACAAGTTGTTAGGTGATGCCCAGGCAGGTGGACCACACTTTGAGATACAAGGATTTGGAGGGTGAATATGTGAGAAACAGGTCTAAAGAGGTCAAATGGCCTGTCAAATATCACACAACAAACTAATGATAAAGCCCAGATTCCTAGCTCTTAGCCTAGTGCCCCTTCTATTCCTTCAAACTACTCTGAAGATCAGAGTTTATTTAATATTTGGCTTATGAGTCAAAGTTTGAAGTGCTTATAATTGTTGAACTTAAATTTAGGTAAGAGTTGCAAATTTCTCTTCGCATTGGAAGATGTATTTAAAAGGGTATGCTTGGAAAGGTGGCCCTGCCACAGAAATTCTAGAACGCAGGGGAAAGATGCCCAAATCCAAGAAAGATCCACAGTGTGGGTAAACACAATCCATTACTGCATGTATTCATTTGTACAAGAAACATTTATTCGCAGGCTACTCTATGCATGGACGATAATCTTTACGCACTTCTATACACGTAATACATTGGACAGTGCTAAGAACACAAAGAAATGCCCATGAAGTCCTTTTGGCTGAATGATAGCAATGAATAGATACTATGGAAGATCAAATGCACTGTTTGAACCCTCTCCTGAAGAAATTTGAGATCTAGTTGTAAGAACAAGCCTTATTTTTTTTGCATCAGTCCCCGAGAATAATTCCTATATATGAGCAAGATTATGATCTTGCGATATAAACTATTAATAAGTGCTGGAGGAATTTGAAGTTGTGGAAAGTTAAGTATAGATTTCATCAGAAGTCTTCAGAAAGGACATGAAAATTGAGCTAAAGTATTTATAAAGAGATTGGAGGATGGGGGATTGATTGGGGAGGCACTGTGAGAATATTTAAAGTAGGGGGACCTCATGGATGAAGGTGCAGAGATAGCAGTGACTCTGAGAAGTTTAGTTGATGGTAGATTGACCTGGTATGGAGGGATTTGGAGTGTGGAGGTCCTAATGTTAAGGAAAGCTATATATTATATCAATACAGGATGGACCTCCTTAAGAAATGTTCTGTATAAACACACAGAATGTATAACACAGAAGTTTTTACTTTGTTCTGACTTCTTCTTGGATAATTATTCTAATGTTAACATATTATCATCACCCTATTAAGATTATCACTCAACTTAGTTAGGAGTCCACTTAATCTAACAGTAAGATGTAGAAAGTAATATGAACTATATGGCAACTTAAAAATATTTCTATGTTTTATTGACTTCAAGGAGTGTGGCTTTAAGTAAGCTCTCTAATATCCATTTATCCAGCTTTTTTTGGTAGAAAAACAATCTTTCAAATGCATAGCAATCACCAACGCTGTCTTGTAATACGTTAGAAGAACATGACAGCTACCCAGTACAATCTTAGATTTATAACTCTTCAGAGAATAAAAGCATTGAACATTCTGTACATTATTTCTACAGTATGTCTAAGTTTACTACTAAACACGTAATGGTGGAAAGATAATCAACAGAGATTTACATTTTATTGTGAAAGTTTTTAACATAAATCTCTATATGGGATTCCCTGGTGGCGCAGTGGTTGGGAGTCCGCCTGCCGATGCAGGGGACGCGGGTTCGTGCCCCGGTCCGGGAGGATCCCACATGCCGCGGAGCGGCTGGGCCCATGGGCCGTGGCCGCTGAGCCTGCGCGTCCGGAGCCTGTGCTCCGCAGCGGGAGAGGTCACAACAGTGAGAGGCCCGCGTACCACAAAAAAAAAAAAAAAAAAAAAAAACTCTATAAAAATTTTCATTTAACATAGATTTGATCTAGGAATGACTTAGAAGATTATAAAAGGAATGAGAGGGTAAATCACTTGGCCAGTGTAAATGGAGGACAAAATAACCCATTGATAATAGTTGATGTCTTCTTAAATTCCTGAATATGCTTTTCTGAATTTATTGTGAACTTGACTCAAATACTTGTCAATCTTTAGGAGTATTAATTACTTGGAATTCTCCATGCTGCCTTCTTTGACTGTCCACTCAAATGTTCTATTTTCTTTTGCAAATGCAGTTTTGAATCTTTCTGATCAAACTCCTAATTTATTAGCACAAGTGGAAATTCAGTTTTATCCCATCTAAAGGAGCAGCAGAGAAGGTACTCTTTGGAAATCACTGTAATAAGTACTTTGCACTTTATGGAATTTACCTTCTTGTTTGTGTACAGACTGTGTTGATCATACAAGGCTCAACCCATTCTATTTCTTCATATATTCCTCTACTTTGGAGGTTAGTGCCTCTCTACATTTCCTCACACTGAGCCTACAAGATAGAAATCCCTTGAGTCCCTCTACACTTTGTTCGCTTCTTTTAACTCTTGGCAGCTTCAGTTCTGTCTCTGGCAGCTGCTGGGGAAGCCTCTTTTTTAACCTTCCCTGACAGGCCCTGAGATAATTCTGGGAAGCTTTACTAACTTGCCCTTCTAACCTCCTAGTGCTTGCTTTCCTTTGCAGATGTTTTGCTGTGCTTTTCATAACCATAAATGTATTTCAGATGGACCACTGTAGTTTACAGTTGCTGCAGCCTTTCTCATGCTGAGGTTCTGAACACGTTTTAACAGCTGCTAAGGAGACTGGCAAAAAGCTTTGATTGCTAATTCTGTGCTAAACTGCTTTTCACAATGGGACATTCTATAATATTTGATACAGTCTTTAAAGCAAATGATTTCTACCTTATATTATTACTGCTTGTATCATACTCGTTCCCAGGTTTAAAAAGATTCCATGTCTGTACATTCCTAAATGGGCTTGATTTTATTTAAAGCTCTATAGAGAAGTTAGAGGTTCCCAAGGGAATACGAAAGTTATGATAGAAAAACAGGTAAAAGTGGTCTCAGTAGGGTCAAGTGAGTTGACACATAAGTATAGTAAACTGTACCTTCTGGAAGCATTATTTCTGTAAAGGTGAAAGTTTGCTCTCTGGGCTCTAATTTGTAAATAGGTAGAAGGAAGGCTGCTTGGGTAAAATCTGAGGCGACAGAGTCAGATGTTCTTAGTGTGTTTCCAGTGTCCTGGGGTTGGGGGGGAGCTGTTCAGTACTCTGGTGTGAGGTGATGAAGATGTGCTCAGAATCTCACAAATAAATCCACGCTGCAGTGAACCCACGTCCAGATAACGGAGATCACATCATGTGTGTGACAAGAAGGGAGATGCCACGTTATAACGAGGCAATCATTGAAAACCATCTGAACTACAACTGCTAAAGTTTGCTTTGCAAGTTACGTTTGATCTGCTAATGCCTCCAAATGATTTCTCACTTAGTTATCTAACCAAATTTTTTTAACATTCTAACAGGAGACCTGAGGTATGTTTTACCCTGTTTTCCAACTCACAATTTGTCAACTAAGTTTTTTTTTTTTTTTTTAATTTACTTTTAGTTACATTGGGTCTTCGTTGCTGCGTGCAGGCTTTCTCCAGTTGCAGCGAGCGGGGGCTACTCTTTGTTGTGGTGCGCAGGCTTCTCACTGCGGTGGCTTCTCTTGTTGTGGAGCACGGGCTCTAGGTGCATGGGCTTCAGTAGCTGTGGAACATGGGCTTCAGTAGTGGCTCTCCGGCTCTAGAGTTCAGGCTCAGTAGTTGTGGTGCATGGGCTTAGTTGTTCCGCGGCACGTGGGATCTTCCCGGACCAGGGCTTGAACCCATGTCCCCTGCACTGGCAGGCAGATTCTTAACCACTACGCCACCAGGGAAGTCCTGTCAACTAAGTTTTGTTGGTGGATTTCTTATTATAAAGATATTTAGATCATAAATAACAAGTTAATAAATTGAACAATTTATTGAAAAACCACACAGAATTTCAATGTATGTTAGTTTTCATCAGTGCACTGACCCTTCACCACCATCAGTTATATCCCTGATTTTTAAATATATCCCAATATACCCCTGAATTTTTAAAATCTTAATAAACTGGAAATGGAAAATAATTCGATAATATGATAAATACCAACTCCATATTTAACAGTGAAACATTAGAGCATTATTTTAGAAGTATACTCACATTAGCATACTCATTCTACTGTATAGTAATAGGTTTATGATAATAAAGGGTTTCATAGTCAAATAAATTTGGGAAGTGCTGGGTTAAAGTTTCTCCTTTAATGCAGGACTTCTCAGAACCTTTAATATGTTAATAGTCACTGGGACTCTCTAATAAAAACATATAATTTGGTGGTATCAGAAATGCATTTGACCACAGAAATTTTGTTCTAGGGCATCTCCAGTGAGCAGGACTCCAAGGAATATGCCTAGGCAAACACTGACAGCGCATTCAGCAGACAAAAGCCAGTATGTACTAACTTTCTGTCAGCAGTTACTCTAGTCTAATTCACCACAGATAGGTGTCATGCTATGACGTGGTTAGAGTTCGTTGTGCACCAGAATCAGCTGGGGATGTTTGTCAAAATTCAGATTCCTAGCCGGCACTCTGATTCAGCAAATCTGGCCCGAGTTACAGGAATCTGCATGTTAACAAGCATCAAGTGAGGCTTCTGATGTAGGTGTCTAGAGCTGATACTTTGAGAGACACCATATTAGAAAGCTTGGGTCAGTTAATAAATAAGAAAAGATTAATGTAATTAATTGTATAACTTTGAAACCAGAAGTTTAATAACACTGATATCGCCTGTTGTGACTGGGACATTATGAAAATTTATTGACAAAAGGGCAACTAGGTATGGATAAAGATGCTACATTCACTTGACATATATTAATCATCTTTAATACTCATAGGCCAAGCATGGACTCACTGACTCCCTATTGCCTTAAAATATTTGTGTAATCTGCACTTTTGATCATGTGGCACATAACTGAAAGCCATGAAGATTCCTCTTCCCTTGATAAACCTCAACTTATACTTGCTCTTCTGGCAATGATTGCAGTTCTCTAGAGCATGGTATTTTGTGCTTCATGTCTCTGCTCATGCTGTTCCCCTTGTCTGAAATGTCTTTTTCCCTGTTTCTTCCCATGCTAATTTGTTCTCTGTTGAGTATGAGTGTGTATGGATTCTTTAGAATGGGCATAACATTTATGTAGCTAAAGGGGTGATGATTGAGGCTAGTAAAGTACATGCGGATGTGTAGTTGTTGGGACAGGAATAGTATGTTAGTCTGAAACAAGTACTAAAGACCTAAATGTAAGTCCAGACACTCTTAGAGGAAAACATAGGCAGAACACTCTATGACATAAATCACAGCAAGATCTTTTTGACCCACCTCCTAGAGAAATGGAAATAAAAAAATAAACAAATGGGACCTAATGAAATTTAAAAGCTTTTGCATAGCAAAGGAAACCATGAACAAGACGAAAATACAACCCTGAGAATGGGAGAAAATATTTGCAAGCGAAGCAACGGACAAACGATTAATCTCCAATATATACAAGCAGCTCATGCAGCTCAATATCTAAAAAACAAACAACCCAATCCAAAAATGGGCAGAAGACCTAAATCGACATTTCTCCAAAGAAGATATACAGATTGCCAACAAACCCATGAAAGGATGCTCAGCATCACTAATCATTAGAGAAATGCAAATCAAAACTACAATTAGGTATCACCTCACACCCGTCAGAATGGCCATCATAGAAAAATCTACAAACAATAAATGCTGGACAGGGTGTGGAGAAAAGGGAACACTCTTGCACGGTTGGTGGGAATGTAAATTGATACAGCCACTATGGAGAATAATATGGAGGTTCCTTAAAAAACTAAAAATAGACCTACCATATGACCCAGCGATCCCACTACTGGGCATATATCCTGAGAAAACCATAATTCAATAAGTCATGTACCACAATGTTCATCGCAGTTCTATGTACAATATCTAGGACATGGAAGCAACCTACGTGTCCAATGACAGATGAATGGATAAAGAAGATGTGGCACATATATACAATGGAATATTACTCAGCCATAAAAAGAACGAAATTGAGTTATTTGTAGTGAGGTGGATGGACCTAGAGACTGTCCTACAGAGTGAAATAAGTCAAAAAGAAAAACAAATCCCATATGCTAACACATATATATGGAATCTAAAAAAAAAAAAGGTTCTGAAGAACCTAGGGGCAGGACAGGAATAAAGATGCAGACGTAGAAAATGGACTTGAGGACATGGGGAGGGGGAAGGGTAAGCTGGGACCAAGTGAGAGAGTAGCATTGACTTACACACACTACCAAGTGTAAAATAGATAGCTAATGGGAAGCAGCTGCATAGCATGGGGAGATCAGCTCGGTGCTTTGTGACCACCTAGAGGGGTGGGATAGGGACGGTGGGAGGGAGACGCAAGAGGGAGGAGATATAGGGATATATGTATAGGTATAGCTGAGTCACTTTGTTACAAAGTAGAAACTAACACACCACTGTAAAGTAATTATACCCCAATAAAGATGTTTTAAAAAATAATTAAATAAATAAAGATAGCCTGAAATTCTATGGCAGGTTCATAAGGACTCAGGTGATCCAGGAAGCTACAGATATATAGCAGTTCAGGAAAGTATTACTATGAGCAAGAGAAGTACCTGAAATTGTGCTGTTTCCAAGATACTCTTTTTTCACCTCATTGAATTTTGCTGATCACTGAATCTGCTTTGCCTGTGTGTTGGTAATAACTTTATTCATTTTTTTTAATTTTCCTACCTGTATGGGTCTGTCTCAGCAATAGTACTTTACTGTGCATTAAGAATGATTACTGGTTACTGACTGAATGGGATGGCTCTTTCTACCAGGTCGGCATACATCTTCAGATTTCAATCAAAGCACTTATTTTTATTCCTTCTGAAAATAAAAACACGATGCTTTGCAGTTATTTCAATCACCACTACTTCTTTTCAATCTTCAGCTCAAGGAAGCAGCATATCTTGCCATCTCCTTATTCACATTTGGTGCTACAATTTTTGTCAAGATGCCAGTTATCTGCCATGATAGACATATATTGGTAGATGGACTGTGGTCATAAAGTTTGATAATGGCGAAGAATTCTATTTAAGGTTTTTAGAGATGTTAGACTTCACTCCCTTCTAGTATGAGACCTGTTTCCGGAGAAAAGAAAAGAAAGGATATTGCATTTAGTTATGATTCATGAATGTCAGGATTTAAGTGTTTTAGGGCTTTGTGGGAGCGGAAGAGGTAGTGGAAACAGGAAGCCAGGCTGCCATAAACACATGCATAACAAATAATTAATTGACTACAGACGTGAGGGAACCTACAGAGAACATTAGAAAATACTATTGTACATGAAATGTATTAATGTTAATATTGTGAACAGCTGGATGGCTGAATGTTTGATAACGAAGCAAGTCATTTTAATTGGATCTAAGCTTCAGCTTTTAATTGAATTTATAAGAACATGGGAAAAATTAACAGGCAGCTTCTGGCAATTCAAAAATAATGTTTTGGCTCAGAGTCTAAGCTTCTCTCTAAATTTGGGGAATCTGGCTCTGGATAAAGATGGAGCAAAGAAAAATCCTGCTATAATACCAAGGACAGCAGATCTATGGCTCTGATTTTAAATAAATGCAGACTGTCATTGTTTGTCAGAAAGGTAACTATTCCTTTGGACATAATCATATCTTACAGTGACTAACAAGTCAGCTCTAATTATTAAATAGTTGGTTGAATCAGCTGCGTGACTTTTTCCTCTGTGAAATGTCAAGAACATCACGTAGAATCATTTTTTCAAAGACCTTCAAAGTGGAGCAGTGTGCCGAGGCCAGAGATGAATCTTCTTTGTTAACAGACCCCAGAAGAACTGGGCAAGAAACTTTTTTTTTTTATAATGGGACCCTGTGTCTTTTGACTAGGGCTGGCGAAGACTTATGTGTTCAAAATTGCTGCTTCCTACAAGAAATATAAAATATCATCAGTTTTCTTTTCCTGAAACGGGTGCCCTGAGCAATCACATTTGTATCCCAATAACCTCAATGTATAACCTAACTTGTCGCTGTTCTGCATCCTCAGATGAAATGTTCATCATCTTATTCCATCATTCAGTAGAACAATGCAAGGCAAAACAGACTATTTGTGGTGGAAGATATGAATTATATTTCGGAGAAGAGGGGGTGCCTAAAGATGAAGTATAGTTTTTCTTCCCCTTGCAGAGGTGATGGATCTCTTCTGTCCCTCTTTTTTCTTATAAAAGAACAGATTCAGTTGTTTTCACCCAGTTCCCAAATCACACCAAACTGAAAGTTTACTTTTTCAAAAACGATTGGACCAGATTTTCTCAAATAAGGAAAAAGCCAGCTCAACAGTCATCTACTTCAAGGAGTTTCCCTAATTATCATTATCCCAGTTGATTTTTCCTTTTGTTTGCATCCCGAAGCATCTTACATACAATTTGAAAGCGTTATCAGATATTTTTATTCTTTTCTTTTACATTGTCTATCTTAGATCTCATTCTAAATAAGGCATTCTCTCTCTTTTAGGTTTTGCATTTTCTATAGTGTCTAGAAAATGGCTATGTATACTATAGGAGCTTAATAGAAATGATCGGAACAGCATGTTCATCAATGTTCTTGGGTAGCCTCTATATTGGCAAAGGGTATTTGAAAAACTATTTAGCATCCAATAAAAAGTGTGGAAGTTATTTTTCCTTGGTAGAAACATTATATAGAAGTTCTGTGACTTGTACACTTTGATATATTGTTTATTATGTAAATCATTGGTTGGCATTGGTAAGTTCATGGAGATATGAATTCCTTTTTAAATGACTTTTAAATAACTTTCAAATAACTTTAAAAATGCATCAATGAAGGCTTCAAACATTAGGGATATAGTAATATCTTAAAAGGAACATATCCAAAATGTAGAAAATAATCACTCTAACTGAAGAGGTTGTGATCAAACTAGCACCAGATTTTTTTGGATAATTAGTATAATGGTATCTGCTGATATAAATGAAGGGCTATAACAATTATTTTGGTTAATTATGGTTGGTGATACAGAGTAGAGGAGGATACAGAAATATACAGCTGCTATGGAAGCCCAGGAATGAAAGGGATTTTGGAAGATATCAGTTTCTGATTATCTATGTATAGTAATTCACACCCCATGACATATTTTAAATTTCATCACTGGCTAGCTTTCCTTTGTTACCCAGCCTCACCTTTTCCCTCTATCAGTTTTGTGGTCTTTGGAAACTTCCACTTAGATGGGTATCTAGATTCAACAAAATATAACCAGCAAGGTGACTTTCTGGAGGAAATAACTGCATGGAATGAAAAGCAAAACACGTAGCTATAATATAGTAGATTTCAGGTGCTTCTGTGCTCACGTGGAATAGCTTAGGCATTGCAAAAGTTCCTCTTACAACATAGGTTATTTACCAACCTTATTTGCATCAGTTTGTAGCACTCAACTGGGTGAGCTAATTGGGAATTCTTCGTGAAGAATATTGAATACCATTCACTCTTACTATAGATATTGGCCATACAGAATTTAGACCCCCCCCCCATGAGACATTATATATTTTCAATCTATTTCATCAGCTGCTGGATAACGTGTAGAAAAAAGTTCTTCAGAATGAACGCAGCCATACTGATAGATTGAAAATTCCTAAAGGTGACTTCTCTGTTCTGGCCCCTGTATGGAATACACTCAAAGGAAAGGGAAAGGATTAGAGGATTAGAGAATTAGATGTGGAATAAGTGAGGTGAGGGATGCTGACTGTAACCCCTTCCCCATTACCTTTATTAATTTTTTTCTAAGTGTAGTATTAATGGAATGTCCCTCATGGACGTTATCTGACTAAAAATTTGTTAAGAGCTAGATGACGGAAAATAGTGCCTTCTTGGACTGATTTTTTCTTGCACCTGATCATTCTTTTTGTGTATTTGTCTTGTCTCCTCACAAGCACTTTCAGGACTGTGAGCATAGCTTCCTTATCATTTTTATTCCCCAGAGGCTGGGCAGAGTGGCACGTACTTACTACATAGTTGATCAATGTTTGCATGAATGAATAACCTGATGAATCTATGTTTTCTTCATGCACGTCAATGTCTATTTCATTCATGACAAATAGTTTGCCTTTTCTTAAGGAAACCAGGAGACTGAGGCTTCCATGGCCAACTCTAATATTTGTCACTCTCAATATGAAGGGGTTCTTCTAATATCTTACTTCCAATACCCTTTCCTCTTGTTCTTTTTGTTGTGGGACTTCTTTTCTATCTCTTTTATTATGTTTGTACTTCATCATAAAATAAAAAAATGTTAGGTCTCTAAAAGACATCCTCCAATTTCTTCTTATCCTTTCCAAACTTGGTTACCAATATGCATACTTTGCTATCATAATGTAGCAATTTTATTTTAAAATAGCATTAAGTATTTATTTATATTTTCTTTTTGGTAACCATCTTTAAACTTTTTAGTAGCTGTGACTGTGTTGAATGTATAAGTTAATGAATGAGTGGATCTTGAATTTGATGTATAAACATTAGAACAAGGTTCATGGAAGTGTCTGGCTGACCTTGTACATTACAGGAGTCCAAATTCTACAGTATACTTTTTCCTCTTTTCTAATTTAAGTAGAGAAAAAGGACTTCGTTATAGTTTCTGTTAGCTCCATGAAGGCAGAGACCATGGCTTTCATCCCTATTCTCCAGAACAGTGCTTAAAACATAGTAGATCATCAATGAAGATTTCTAGAAGGAATTAATGCAAATGAAGGTAATGTGATCAAGTAGCCACACTGATCTTCTAGCTGTCCTCAAACCTGCTAATTAATTTCCCACCTCAGGGCCTTTGCACTTACTGTTTCCTCTGTTCTGAATGCTCTAGATACCCATGCAGGTGATTCAGTTATACATTTATGAATTACTTTACTATTACATGAAGTAAGCAAAAAATAATTAATAACATCACTGATTACTTAGCTTTAACTTCCAGCTCGATTCATGGGGATGAGCAGCATAAATAGGGGACATAGAGATATCTACGATCTCAACTCTGTGTCAGTTGTGTACCTCTACTTCTTTCATTCTGCTTTATTACAAGACAACTTTGACATCAATGTGAATGATGGGTTAGAAGGGGGTATCATTCATTGAAATAGGGAAGTCAGGAGAAGCCTCAAGTATTAGAGGGAAGATGATGACTTTAGTTTGGGCATATTGAGTCTGAAGTAACTATTGGATCCCCAAGTGGCAATATCTTGCTGCAATTGTGATACATAAGTCTGAATCTGAAGTAAGAAGACTGAAAATTATCAGCACAGAGGTAGTAGTTGAACTCAAAGAGAGAGGATACTATCACCTAGGCAGAACTTGCAGCATGAGGAGAAATACAAGCTCCTTGGATCTATGCCCCTCATCAACTCTGAACAAACCAGGAACCAGCATGCTGTGTTCCTAGATGCCCGCACCGAGTGTGTGTGGGTTTGGGCTGAAGTGTTCCATGGACTGCAGAGCACGGAGCTCAAAGTGATCTGAGAAGCAGTGTCGAAGGATGAAAGTGAAATAGTAGAGACTCAGATAATCCCAACTAAAAGGTCAATTTGAAGGTGCGAGGCAAAGAGAGAGAATCTGAGCATGAGACAATGATTATGACAAACCAAGGGCAGCGATCAGAGTGTAATACTATAGATGACGTCACATGGGGAGGTTCCCTGAGGGCTGGGGCAGCGCCACCAGGGCCTTTCATACAACACCTGCAGCTGAGGTGGAGGGTGGCAAAGAAGTTGCTAAGGGTACTGAGCCAACATAGAACGAGTACTAAATGATGCAAAGATAGAGAAGTTAGATGACCATTGGTGGAGGATTTTCCAGAATATTTTCATTGCAATGGTGGGAGCAAAAGGCAAACTATAGTAGATTGAGAAGTGATGAAATAGGAAAAAATTGGAAACAACAATGCCAGACTCTTCTAGAGGAAAGGAGAGGGGACCAGTAACTAGAGGATGATGCAGGCTCTACGCAGGATTTTTGCTTTGTTTATTTTTAGGAGAGATTCTTGAGCATGTTTGTAGCCTGTGAGAAATATCTTGAAAATGAGAAAGAGAGGAGATGGTGAGGAGAACGAGAGACAGACAGACAGACAGAGAGAATATGAATGAGAATAACAAACAGGCAAGGTCTTAAGAATTGTAGGGAATGGGGTCAAGAACAGGGATGGAAAGATTTGTATTGAAGCTGAGAAGTGAGACCTTTCTTCATTGACTACATTAAAGACTGTAGGGTGTAGAGTAATAAATAGGTTTTGGGGTGTTGAGATGGAAAGTTGAGGGAGTTGATATTTTATTCTCTTTAAAGAAAAAAGCAAGGCTGAGATAAAAGGGAGTTTTTGTGACAGTAGTGGTGGTACAGATAACTTTGAGAAAGTTGGCAAAGGTTTGGAATAGAAGGATCCAGTAAAGCTGGAAGGGCATTTACAAATCTCTTACTTCTGTGATTTTCAAACTTTTATTTTTTAATCATCAGAACCAGTTCTCCAAATGAATTCTTTCTAGAAGTCTAGCATATGCAAATCAGAGAGTTCAATGGCTCAGATGGAAGAAGTGGAAAGAAGGTCCTGAGCCTCAAACATTATCATCCTTGCTCCCTACACCTGCACATCTTCCTCATTGCCCGATGCAGTTCCAGAAACATCTGTGAGGAATCCCTAGGGCTCCTTTGAGCATGGTTTCTAAACTATGAACCTCACCATTTTGTAGATGAGGGATCAAACCCAGAGGAATGAATTGACTTGTCTGGAGAAGAATCAGGACTGGAATCTCCCTCTTCTAAATCCTAGCCAGAACTTTTAAAATTTATTATGCTCTCCTACTGCTTATGGATCTAAAATCAATTGCCCTCAATAAAAGTCTCCAAGAATCTGGAATTTTAGGCTTTATTTTTCCAAAAACATTCCCATTAGATGACTCCTTTTTGTACTTCACATTTATTTGTTAAAATATAAAAGGAAATGTCTTTTCCTACCTACCTTACAACATTTAGATTAAATAAGAAGGTGTGATTTGCATAGAGATCCTTAGAAGGAAGTTGTATTGTATATTCAATATACTTGTGAACAACTATAAAGGCTTTTCTGGGGACATCATCAACCAGAACTGGGAATGAAAAGCATTGGAGTATTTTAAAATGCTAAATTACTACATGTAATCTTCAGCAACAGTTTTTCACATGGAATTATGTTTCTAAGATTCATCACATTATTCTGTGTACTTGTAGTTCATTCATTTTCACTGCTATGTAATATTCTATTGTTTGACTATACCACTATTTCTTTATTGCAGTTTAGGGGTACATATATAAGTGACAAAATTGGAATATTTATATTCTTATTTTTTTTCACATCTTTATTGGAGTATAAATGCTTTACAATGCTGTCTTAGTTTCTGCTGTACAAAGAAGTGAATCAGTTATGCATATACATATATCGCCATATCTCCTCCCTCTTGTGTCTCCCTCCCACCCTCCCTATCCCACATCTCTAAGTGGTCACAAAGCACCGAGATGATCTCCCTGTGCTATGCAGCTGCTTCCCACTTGCTATCGGTTTTCCGTTCGGTAGTGTATATATGTCCATGCCAATCTCTCACTTCATCCCAGCTTACCCTTCCCCCTCCCCGTGTCCTCAAGTCCATTCTCTACGTCTGCATCTTTATTCCAGTCCTGCCCCTAGGTTCTTCATAACCAATTTTTTTTTTTAGGTTCCATATATATGTGTTAGCATACAGTATTTGTTTTTCTCTTTCTGACACTTTTTTTTTAACATATTTATTGGGGTATAATTGCTTTACAATGCTGTGTTAGTTTCTGCTTTATAACAAAGTGAATCAGTTATACATATCCATATGTTCTCATATCTCTTCCCTCTTGCGTCTCCCCCCCTCCCACCCTCCCTATCCCACCCCTCCAGGCGGTCACAAAGCACCGAGCCGATATCCCTGTGCCATGCGGCTGCTTCCCAGTAGCTATCTACCTTACGTTTGTTAGTGTATATATGTCCATGACTCTCTCTCGCCCTGTCAGCTCACACTTCCCCCTCCCCATATCCTCAAGTCTGTTCTCCAGTAGGTCTGGGTCTTTATTCCTGTCTTACCCCTAGGTTCTTCATGACATTTTTTTTTCTTAAATTCCATATATATGTGTTAGCATACGGTATTTGTCTTTTTCTTTCTGACTTACTTCACTCTGTATGACAGACTCTAGGTCTATCCACCTCATTACAAATAGCTCAATTTCGTTTCTTTTTATGGCTGAGTAATATTCCATTGTATATATGTGCCACATCTTCTTTATCCATTCATCCGATGATGGGCACTTATGTTGTTTCCATCTCCGGGCTATTGTAAATAGAGCTGCGATGAACATTTTGGTACATGACTCTTTTTGAATTTTGGTTTTCTCACGGTATATGCCCAGTAGTGGGATTGCTGGGTCATATGGTAGTTCTATTTGTACTTTTGTAAGGAACCTCCATACTGTTCTCCATAGTGGCTGAACCAATTCACATTCCCACCAGCAGTGCAAGAGTGTTCCCTTTTCTCCACACCCTCTCCAGCATTTATTGTTTCTAGATTTTTTGATGATGGCCATTCTGACGGGTGTGAGGTGATACCTCATTGTAGTTTTGATTTGCATTTCTCTAATGATTAATGATGTTGAGCATTCTTTCATGTGTTTGTTGGCAGTCTGTATATCTTCTTTGGAGAAATATCTATTTAGATCTTTGGCCCATTTTTGGATTGGGTTGTTTGTTTTTTTGTTATTGAGCTGCAAGAGCTGCTTGTAAATTTTGGAAATTAATCCTTTGTCAGTTGCTTCATTTGTAAATATTTTCTCCCATTCTGAGGGTTGTCTTTCGGTCTTGTTTATGGTTTCCTTTGCTGTGCAAAAGCTTTGAAGTTTCATTAGGTCCCATTTGTTTATATTTTGTTTTAATTTCCATTTTTCTAGGAGGTGGGTCAGAAAGGATCTTGCTGTGATTTATGTCATAGAGTGTTCTGTCTATGTTTTCCTCTAAGAGTTTGATAGTTTCTGGCCTTACATTTAGGTCTTTAATCCATTTTGAGCTTATTTTTGTGTATGGTGTTAGAGAGTGATCTAATTTCATACTTTTACATGTATCTGTCCAGTTTTCCCAGCACCACTTATTGAAGAGGCTGTTCTTTCTCCACTGTACATTCCTGCCACCTTTATCAAAGATAAGGTGACCATATGTGTGTGGGTTTATCGCTGAGATTTCTATCCTGTTCCATTGATCTATCTTTGTGTTTTTGTGCCAGTACCATACTGTCTTGATTACTGTAGCTTTGTAGTATAGTCTGAAGTCAGGGAGCCTGATTCCTCCAGCTCCGTTTTTTGTTCTCAAGATTGCTTTGGCTATTCGGGGTCTTTTGTGTTTCCATACAAATTGTGAAATTTTTTGTTCTAGTTCTGTGAAAAATGCCAGTGGTAGTTTGATAGGGATTGCGTTGAATCTATAGATTGCTTTGGGTAGTAGAGTCATTTTCACAATGTTGATTCTTCTAATCCAAGAACATGGTATATCTCTCCATCTATTTGTATCAACTTTAATTTCTTTCATCAGTGTCTTATAATTTTCTGCATACAGATCTTTTGTCTCCTTAGGTAGGTTTATTCCTAGATATTTTATTCTTTTTGTTGCAGTGGTAATTGGGAGTGTTTTCTTGATTTCACTTTCAGATTTTCCATCATTAGTGTATAGGAATGCCAGAGATTTCTGTGCATTAATTTTGTATCCTGCTACTTTACCAAATTAATTGATTAGCTCCAGTAGTTTCCTGGCAGCATCTTTAGGATTCTCTATGTATAGTATCATGTCATCTGCAAACACTGACAGCTTTACTTCTTCTTTTCCGATTTGGATTCCTTTTATTTCCTTTTCTTCTCTGATTGTTGTGGCTAAAGCTTCCAAAACTATGTTGAATGAGAGTGGTGAGAGTGGGCAACCTTGTCTTGTTCCTGATCTTAGTGGAAATGCTTTCAGTTTTTCACCATTGAGGAGGATGTTGGCTGTGGGTTTGTCATATATGGCCTTTATTATGTTGAGGAAAGTTCCCTCTATGCCTACTTTCTGCCGGGTTTTTATCATAAATTGGTGTTGAATTTTGTCAAAAGCTTTCTCTGCATCTATTGAGATTATCGTATGGCTTCTCTCCGTCAATTAGTTAATATGGTGTATCACATTGATTGATTTGCTATATTGAAGAATCCTTGCATTCCTGGAATAAACCCCACTTGATCATGGTGTATGATCCTTTTAATGTGCTGTTGGATTCCGTTTGCTAGTGTTTTGTTCAGGATTTTTGCATCTATGTTCATCAGTGATATTGGCCTGTAGTTTTCTTTCTTTGTGACATCCTTGTCTGGTTTTGGTATCAGGGTGATGGTGGCCTCGTAGAATGAATTTGGGAGTGTTCCTCCCTCTGCTATATTTTGGAAGAGTTTGAGAAGGATAGGTGTTAGCTCTTCTCTAAATGTTTGATAGAATTCGCCTGTGAAGCCATCGGGTCCTGGGCTTTTGTTTGTTGGAAGATTTTTAATCACAGTTTCAATTTCAGTGCTTGTGATTGGTCTGTTCATATTTTCTATTTTTTCCTGATTCAGTCTTGGCAGGTTGTGCATTTCTAAGAATTTCTCCATTTCTTCCAGGTTGTCCATTTTATTGGCATAGAGTTGCTTGTAGTAATCTCTCATGATCTTTTGTATTTCTGCAGTGTCAGTTGTTACTTCTCCTGTTTCATTTCTAATTCTATTGATTTGAGTGTTCTCCCTATTTTTCTTGATGAGTCTGGCTAATGGTTTCTCAATTTTGTTTATCTTCTCAACGAACCAGGTTTTAGTTTTATTGATCTTTGCTATTGTTTCCTTCATTTCTTTTTCATTTATTTCTGATCTGATTTTTATGATTTCTTTCCTTCTGCTAACTTTGGGGTTTTTTTGCTCTTCTTTCTCTAATTGCTTTAGGTGCAAGGTTTGGTTGTTTATTTGAGATGTTTCCTGTTTCTTAAGGTGGGCTTGTATTGCTATAAACTTCCCTCGTAGAAATGCTTTTGCTGTATCCCATAGGTTTTGGGTCCTCGTGTCTCCACTGTTAATTGTTTCTAGGTATTTTTATATTTCTTCTTTCATTTCTTCAGTGATCACTTCGTTATTAAGTAGTGTATTGTTTAGCCTCCATGTGTTTGTATTTTTTACAGATCTTTTCCTGTAATTGATATCTAGTCTCATGGCATTGTGGTCAGAAAAGATACTTGATACAATTTCAATTTTCTTAAATTTACCAAGGCTTGATTTGTGACCCAAGATATGATCTATCCTGGAGAATGTTCCATGAGCACTTGAGAAAAATGTGTATTCTGTTGTTTTTGGATGGAGTGTCCTATAAATATCAATGAAGTCCATCTTGTTTAATGTATCATTTAAAGCTTGTGTTTCCTTATTTATTTTCATTCTGGATGATCTGTCCATGGGTGAAAGTGGAGTGTTAAAGTCCCCTACTATGAATGTGTTACTGTCGATTTCCCCTTTTATGGCTGTTAGTATTTGCCTTATGTATTGAGGTACTCCTATGTTGGGTACATTAATATTTACAGTTGTTATAGCTTCTTCTTGGATCGATCCCTTGATCATTATGTAGCGTCCTTCTTTGTCTCTTCTAATAGTCTTTATTTTAAAGTCTATTTTGTCTGATATGAGAATTGCTACTCCAGCTTTCTTTTGGTTTCCATTTGCATGGAATATATTTTTCCATCCCCTCACTTTCAATCTGTATGTGTCTCTAGGTCTGAAGTGGTTCTCTTGTAGACAGCATATATATGGATCTTGTTTTTGTATCCATTCAGCCAATCTGTGTCTTTTGGTGGGAGCATTTAGTCCATTTACATTTAAGGTAATTATCGATATGTATATTCCTATTCCCATTTTCTAAATTGTTTTGGGTTCATTATTGTAGGTATTTTCCTTCTCTTGTGTTTCTTGCCTAGAGAAGTTCCTTTAGCATTTGCTGTAAAGCTGGTTTGGTGGTGCTGAACTCTCTCAGCTTTTGCTTGTCTGTAAAGGTTTTAATTTCTCCATCAAATCTGAAGGAGATCCTTGCTGGGTAGAGTAATCTTGGTTTTAGGTTTTTCTCCTTCATCACTTTAAATATGTCCTGCCACTCCCTTCTGGCTTGCAGAGTTTCTGCTGAAAGATCAGTTGTTAACCTTATGGGGATTCCTTTGTGTGTTATTTGTTGTTTTTCCTTTGCTGATTTTAATATGCTTTCTTTGTATTTAATTTTTGACAGTTTGATTATTATATGTCTTGGCATATTTCTCCTTGGATTTATCCTGTATGGGACTCTCTGTGCTTCCTGGACTTTATTAACTATTTCCTTTTCCATATTAGGGAAGTTTTCAACTATAATCTCTTCAAATATTTTCTCAGTCCCTTTCTTTTTCTCTTCTTCTGGAACCCCTATAATTCGAATGTTGGTGCGTTTAATGTTGTCCTAGAGGTCTCTGAGACTGTCCTCAGTTCTTTTCATTTTTTTTTCTTTATTCTGCTCTGCAGTAGTTCTTTCCACTATTTTATCTTCCAGGTCACTTATCCATTCTTCTGCCTCAGTTATTCTGCTATTGATCCCATCTAGAGTATTTTTATTTTCATTTATTGTGTTGTTCATCGTTGTTTGTTTCATCTTTAGTTCTTCTAGGTCCTTGTTAAATGTTTCTTGCATTTTGTCTATTCTATTTCCAAGATTTTGCATCATCTTTACTATCATTATTCTGAATTCTTTTTCAGGTAGACTGCCTATTTCCTCTTCATTTGTTAGGTCTGGTGGGTTTTTATCTTGCTCCTTCATCTGCTGTGTGTTTTTCTCTCTTCTCATTTTGCTTATCTTACTGTGTTTGGGGGTCTCCTTTTTGCAGGCTACAGTTTTGTAGATCCCGTTGTTTTTGGTGTCTGTTCCCAGTGGCTAAGGTTGGTTCAGTGGGTTGTGTAGGCTTCCTGGTGGAGGGGACTAGTGCCTGTGTTCTGGTGGATGAGGCTGGATCTTGTCTTTCTGTTGGGCAGGTCCACGTCTGGTGGTGTGTTTTGGGGTGTCTGTGGACTTATTATGATTTTCGGCAGCCTCTCTGCTAATGGGTGGGGTTGTGTTTCTGTTTTGCTAGTTGTTTGGCATAGGGTGTCCAGCACTGTAGCTTGCTGGTCGTTGAGTGAAGCTGGGTGCTGGCGTTGAGATGGAGATCTCTGGGAGATTTTCGCCATTTGATTTTATGTGGAGCTGGGAGGTCTCTTGTTGACCAGTGTCCTGAAGTTGGCTCTCCCACCTCAGAGGCACAGCTTTGACTCCTGGCTGCAGCACCAAGAGCCTTTCATCCACACGGCTCAGAATATAAGGGAGAGAATTTAGAGGGAAAGAATTAATAGAAGTAGGAAGAAAGAAAGAAGAAAAATGAAAGATAGAAAGAAAGAGGGAAGGAAGGAAGGAAGAAAGAAAGAAAGAAAAGAAAAGAAGGAAAGAAAGAAAGAAAGGAGGGAGGGAGGGAGGGAGGGACAGTGGGAGGAAGGAAGGAAAAAAGAAAGAAAGAAGATGAAGTAAAATAAAATAAAGTTATTAAAAAATAATTATTAAGAAAAAAAAATTAAATAAAACAAAAAACGGACGGATAGAACCCTAGGACAAATGGTGGAAGCAAAGCTATACAGACAAAATCTCACACAGAAGCATACACATACACACTCACAAAAAGAGAAAAAGGGGAAAAAATCATAAATCTTGCTCTCAAAGTCCACCTCCTCAATTTGGGATGATTCGTTTTCTATTCATGTATTCCACAGATGCAGGGTACATCAAGTTGATTGTGGAGCTTTAATCCACTGCTTCTGAGGCTGCTGGGAGAGATTTCCCTTTCTGTTCTTTGTTCTCACAGCTCCCAGGGGCTCAGCTTTGGATTTGGCCCCACCTCTGCGTGTAGGTCGCTGGAGGGCGTCTGTTCTTCGCTCAGACAGGACGGAGTTAAAGGAGCCGCTGATTCGGGGGCTCTGGCTCACTCAGTCCAGGGGGAGGGAGGGGCATGGAGTGCGGGGCGAGCCTGCAGCGGCAGAGGGCAGCGTGACATTGCACCAGCCTGAGGCTCACTGTGCATTCTCCCGGGGAAGTTGTCCCTAGATCCCGGGAACCTGGCAGTGGCGGGCTGCACAGGTTCCTCGGAAGGGAGGTGTGGAGAGTGACCTGTGCTCGCACACAGGCTTCTTGGTGGCGGCAGCAGCAGCCTTAGCGTCTCCTGCCCGTCTCTGGGGTCTGCACTGCAGACCACGCCCGTCTCTGGAGCTCCTTTAAGCAGCGCTCTTAATCCCCTCTCCTCACACACCAGGAAACAAAGAGGGAAGAAAAAGTCTCTTGCCTCTTCAGCAGCTCCAGACCTTTTCCCGGACTGCCTCCCGGCTAGTCATGGTGCACTAACCCCTTCAGGCTGTGTTCACGCTGCCAACCCCAGTCCTCTCACTGCGCTCCAACCAAAGCCCGTGCCTCAGCTCGCAGCCCCGCCCGCCCCGGTGGGTGAGCAGACAAGCCTGTCGGGCTGGTGAGTGCCGGTCGGCCCTGATCCTCTGTGTGGGAATCTCCCCGCTTTGCCCTACACCCCTGTTGCTGCGCTCTCCTCCACGGCCCCGAAGCTCCCCCTCTCCGCCACCCGCAGTCTCCGCCCGCGAAGGGGCTTCCTAGTGTGTGGAAACCTTTCCTCCTTCACAGCTCCCTCCCACTGGTGCAGGTCCCGTCCCTATTCTTTTGTCTCTGTGTTTTCTTTTTTTCTTTTGCCCTACCCAGGTACGTGGGGAGTTTCTTGCCTTTTCGGAGGTCTGAGGTCTTCTGCCAGCGTTCAGTAGGTGTTCTGTAGGAGTTGTTCCACGTGTAGATGTATTTCTGGTGTATCTGTGGGGAGGAAGGTGATCTCCGCATCTTACTCTTCCGCCGTCTTCCCCTCGTCCCCCCCTTTCTGACACTTTTTAAAAAGTAAGGAAATGATTTTTTAAAATCAGAATAGTAATGACCTCTTAAGGGGAGAGAGGGGTATGGAATTAGAAAGAAGCCTCAGGGCAGCTTTAACATTATTAATAATATTTCATTGCAGGTGTTCTCAAAGCATCAGCATCACCTGAGATCTTGTTAGAAATTCACATTTTCAAGTCCTACTTAGTTCTATTGAATCAGAAATTCTGGAGTGTGTCCAGCAATTGTGTTGTACCAAGCTCTGTAGGTGATTCTGATGTTGGAGAAGCACTGCTGGAGGATTACGCTTTATAACTAACACAAAACTTCTCTCTCTCCTTCTCTGTCTCTGTCTCTTTCTCATATTATATAATACAAAATACAATGAAAACATCTGAGCAGTAACTAACCAGAAATAAAGAGCTGTGGACATAATAGAGCTATTTGAGAGCAATTCTTTTTGCAGGCTATTTGGTCAGGAGGGAAAATGGTAGGAAGAAAGGAGAGAAGAGTGGAATGATGGAGGAAGATGCAGGTAAGATAAGAGGGGGTCCTTTTTAGTATGTTATGGAAAGAGTGTGGTTGAAAATATATAGAGTACACTTTGAAATATACATACCTATCTGTGTGTGCCTGTGTGTGTGTGTGTGTGTGTGTGTGTGTGTGTGTGTGTGTGTGCGTGTGCGCTTAGAATGATACCTTGCTTGAAAAGGTTGGCATGTCCCATTGGTAGAGGTAATTACTCCCCCTCTCTACTTACCCCTGCTTCTGAATAATTTACACCCAGCAGGGAATAACTTACTCTCACTGCAGGACTCAACTGCTGTTATTCAAATAAATCTTGCTGCCTTGGTCAGGCCTTCTAAAATGAAATGAATCTGTATCAAATGAATCTGTATCAAAAATCTGTATCATTTTTTTTTTTGGAGCTACAGTTGCCTTTGCAAGCTCTTTTCCCTGCTACTAGCATCACGTATCATCATATTGAAACTGAACAATCACACAAAGGAGAAAAAAGCAGTCTTTATTTATTTTGAAAGAAACATGTTATTAAGTGAACATTTACTCTTAAATACCTTACCAGTGTTCAGACTGCAAAAGGGAAATCCACTCTGAAAGGTACCACACAGTCTCACAGTTAAAGATGTCACTGTAGCACACAGAGGACACAGAGGACTTGAATCTGCCGAACGCCTAGGGACACTTAAAGAAGAATCTCTTGAAAGAAATGAATTGCACAACATACACACCCTAAGGAAAACACCTCTAGCAGACAGAAAATAGCACCAAATTAGTTTTATACATCTTTGGGGTTTGTCATTGGCAACATGTTCTGGGCCATAGATATACCAGAGCAATAGTTTATCTTTTTAACCAGACTTGTATTAAGGGAATGCAAAATTCCATAGGAAACTCTCTTTTTATCACCTTGTTGAGACCCTTGATATTGTAATAACTTCCTAATCAGTCTACCGTCTGCTGACATTGTCCACATGCCAATCCATCCTTCATGCCACTGCTAGACTGACCTTTATGAAGCACAGCTTTGATCGTGCCCTTGGCCCACATGTTACATCTCTGCCATTACTCTGGCAAATTGGAAACCCAAGGCTGACTGTGAGCCCTACTGTTAATAACTGTGCAGGATCTTCTTTACACATGTTTTGTGCACTAACTACTACTGATGTCATTTGACTATTTACTTGGTCTCTTTACACATTTTTATCGTATTACGTGGTGTTTATTTTTGTTGGTTTCATCAAGTGCTTTTTGGAATGTGGAAAGGTGCAAATAGATGCAAGTCATTTTCCTTCTTAAAGGCTTTCATTGCTTTCTCTCTTGTGCACTAAATAAACTCTGAACTTCTACATCTAGCTGATATCCTCCTTGATGTGGCCTCCACCCACTTTTTCAGTTTTATTGTTCACTTTCCAAGGATGTCCACTCTATGACCCATCAAACTGGATTACTTGCCTTTCTCCAAACTTGCTA
This sequence comes from Lagenorhynchus albirostris, assembly GCF_949774975.1. NCBI lineage: Eukaryota > Metazoa > Chordata > Mammalia > Artiodactyla > Delphinidae > Lagenorhynchus > Lagenorhynchus albirostris. Next base: position 49,007,963 of record NC_083116.1, read on the forward strand.
TGTGTTTTCCTGCCTCCACACCTTTGTGAGTGCTGTTACCTCTACCAGGATTATTTCCTCCCTTATCTCTGCCTGTTGAGACCCTCTCTATTAAATTCCATAGCTCCACTGCTACTTCTTCCTGAATCCTTCCCTGATCCAGTCACTGTTTATAATCTGCCCCTCTCTAGAACATTTCCTTATTGCCCTCATCATATTCTACCTTGTATTGCAGTTATTTGTACACTTAACTTGTACTCCTCTCCTTTGTGTCCTGAAAAACTAGAAGCTTCTTGAGGGCAAGGGGCTGTGGCCCATTCATCATTGTATCCTCTCTATAACATGTAGTCTGTTGTATACAGTAGTTGCTCAACAAATGTTTGTTGAACAAATTTGTATGAAAAAAATAAGAAATGCAACTGTATTTCTGTTTGGGTGGGAGAGCTCATGTTTTAGCATCTAGATAGATATGCAGAGACATATGGGACCATGCAGCACAACTCATTCCCACTACTGGAAAACCCAACAAAAAGGGTAGGGCCTGCTCCTTCATGAAGGATATCTTGCTTCTTTTTCACTGAAAAAGAACATTAGCCCCTGAGCTTGGAGTAATTTGGGGAAAGGGATCTAGTGAACATGGAAAATATAGTTAAACATCCACAGAAGAAAATGTAGACACAATAACTTTGGTAAGGCTAACCTCCAGACAGAAAATAAGGATACAATTTGTTCTCCTCTGGTATAGTTATTGGAATGGTTAAATGTCCCACTGAGTTGCCCAAACTGTCTGAAAAGTCACCAGGCACCCCGAGTCAGTTTGAAGAATTTGATAATATGCCCTTAGAGATGGAGAGAGGATACAGCTGCCAAAAAACAGATCTGATGAGTGAGTGCAGCAGAATTCCTAGTATGACAAAATCAGGAAGCAGGAATTTATTGAGCTGAAAATCATAACAGGAAAGCAAAAGACAATGATAATACTTGATTCTTAAAGTGGATGCTGTTAAATAAACATACAAAGATGCCAGAATTTTAAAACGATGTTTATTTTCCTCTTCTTATGTTATTTTTATATACCATGTGTAGAGAAAAGAATGTTGCCCACCATTCTGGTTCTACAAGGATCAAGTCATTAACCACTGCAGTCACCCACTGACAGTGCACCCTGAGGGAAGTTCAGGATGGAGAAAAACAGGAAGCATTCTGTGTTTTGGATATACTGGCCCCAAGATAGTTAAGATGCATATCTAAGGAATAATTTCAATGACCCCCAGATTCCTGCATCTTCCCATACATAGAAAATCACTAAAATCATTAACTTGAGACTTCTTTGTGATTAGCAGTAATCTTTTGATGTTCAACTACATGTTTTTTTTTTTCCTAGCAAAAATATTCATATATATCCTGGCTCCTCCCTTACCTCTCTGGAGCAGTTCCTCTGAGCTGTCTGAGAGGTTGTCTCCCAGACTATAGTTCTCAGTAAGGTCCCGGAATAAAACTTAACTCACAACTTTTACATTGTGCCTTTTTCTTTCAGTTGACACACATTGCCTTATTTATTATCACTTCTAAGAACTATGTTCTGAAAATACCTTCTGTTGACTAGACTCAACATATACTCCATATTTACCAAATTGGTTTTAAAAAAAGCAAAAAAAAAAAAGCCAAGGAGCAAAAGGCAAAAGGAACAAAGAAGACTTGAAAGTAATTATTTTGAGGATTTTTGTTTAGGCTTGAATAAAATGGCATTCAGCATGCTGTTACTGACATACAGTTCAATCTATGACCCGCAGAACCAAACATTATGAATAATCCAAAGCTTGCCAGAATCCGAGGCTTTTATATTAAAGTCATTCTTTTTTTTTCTTCAGCATTGTGTAGCTGCCTTGCTGCACAATAGAAACATATTTTGTGCCTTTCTTTTTCTTTTCATTTTTTTCTTTGTTTCAAGAGCAAGCTTTAGAGTTTAACTGATTTTTCCATCAAATAAAGTGGAACAGCAGTACTTAGGGCTGTTTTTATGTTTTTATTCATGACTTGGGTCACAGAAAAATGCTAGATTTGAAGTCTGGAAAAAATGGTTTATTTTTTTTTAACATTTGGAAGATACCACATGCATCTTTAACATCGTGTAGTAAAGATGCTTAATTTCAGTTCTTTATATGCCCTCCATTATTAATGTTCCAAGCAGTAAAATTTATGAAATGAAATGGTACTTTTTATGCATGTGATTAATCACTTTTGCATTCTAAAAAATAACCTTGCAAAGCATCATAATTTTGCTTTAGGTCTTCATAAGTCATCCACATAGAGGGTGCTAAGCTGGAAGAGGCAATTGTGACATGTTGCATGTTGGTATTCAGGTTATATTTTAATTGCTATGGGATTACATTTCAATTATTTCCCTATAGTTTTCCCTGCAATAACCACTTAGGTAGTCTACCTGTCTTAGTGTTTTATTAAACTTCAGTTTCCCTCCACATCACAACCAGACACATTTTCAGATTCATTAAATGGATAATATCACTTTCTCCTAAGAAACCTTCATTGTCTGCCTAATCTCTTTGGTCTGGCATTCAAGGCCCTCCATGAATTGGCTCCAATTCATCTTTCTAGCTTTGCCTGTCACTAATGACTCCCTTGGGTGGACTTATGTTTCAAGCAAACTCACACACTTTACACATCACACATACACACACAGATACATATGCATACACACTCCTGTCGATCCTTTCCCATTGACACTGCTTGTGTTCTTATAATACTCTCCACCTGAACCATCCAATCCCTCGGTTGAGCAATAACCAGTGTTGAGGCTGCAAAGAACAAAGAACTTTACTTGGGGGTCTTAAGAATTGCAATTCAGCACACACAGATCCAGGTAAAACCAAAAGACTGTTCCAGGGAAGAGAGAGTCAGGGGCTTATAAAGGCAAAACACACAAGGTTGTTCAAGAATAATGATTGACACTGATGCAAGAAAGGAACTATTTGTGTCTAAGGGATAGTCTGTCCTGACTCATTTTAGGGTAAGGGTCTGATATGTATCTTGAGTTTCTGGAACATTGGGCAGATGTTCTGGATGCCTATGTTAAGACAAGAAATGGTCAAAGTGCAGATTCCATTGGGGCTGAGACCTGCATAAATCACACTCTCAATGGCCTTCTGGCTCCATTTAAGAGAACTCTCTTAGCAACACTAACTCCATTTTGATTTTCCTTTCAGACCTCATTTCTACCTATATTTTGAGGCCCAGTTTAAATGCTCCATGTTTCACAGTCTTATGTCTCCCATTTATTATAGTTTCTAGATCTTACTTCCCCTAACTATTATTTTCCCTCACAATAGCTCCTTAATTGCAGGAACCTACCTTATAATCCCAAAGCACTGTAGCAACCTTCCTGGTACATGCTGATTGCCATGAATGATGAGAATGAACTCTCATATCCACCACTGGACCTCTGAACCTTCCTGTCTTAATAACATTTAGAGATCCACATTTTTCTGGTTAAGGGAATTAATGTTGTAGCAACCTTTCTTTCCATAAACTAGAGGAACCAGGTAACTTAGAGATGATAGTGCTGTTCATCATCTGAGATGTAATGTTTAGTATGTATGGAAACATCAGGTTCATTCATGAAAAACAAGAGTTCAGAACAAGGAGTGAAATCTCTGAATCAATAGTTAAAGTTGACAGAGCACAGCAGGAAGTAGTCCCCTCAGACATTTGAAGGAATGACCAAACCATCAGTTTAGCCCATAGAATGTGGGACTCTGCATGAAATGAAGCCTTAGAGACATCAATATAACCACACCAGCAGACCTGAGATAAGAGACTCTCTTTAGCTTCAAGCAAAATTAGCATAAATCCCAGAACTCAAGCCTCAGATGCCAACAATATTCAGAATAATCTTTTCAATTGTCTAAGGGTTTATCGATCTCCCACTGATAAAAGGTATTATTTAGCATTTCTTGACTTATTTAAAAGCAAATGTCATGGCCACTAGAATAAAGGCTTAAGAGCTCTCCTCCTTGCTTATTTGGTGAGTTAAGTTAGCAGGCCACCACCAGAGGGAAATTGAAGTCTATTAGTACCACAGGTGTAAGTTTTGCAATCTCTGGGGAAACTGTCCAGGATGTCACTGTTTTGAAGGCTGACTTCCCCTTGAAAAAAAAAAGTAAATGCATCCTGCACTATTGTTACACTGAACTGTAGACCTGCAAGGGCTTAAAATCCTCTTGAGAAATAAACACAAGTGACAAAAGACTAATTCTTTTGGCATTCTTTACAGGAGAACCATGTTCTTCTCTAAAGAGAAAACTCCATGAAGTTGGTCATTTGTGGGTTTCTTAGAAGTCCCTCTCTGGGTGGGGGGAGGGGGAGAGCAATTATCTGGTTGTGTGGGTGGTCTCACAGCAATATTTGTCACCTATTGACCTCAGGAGTGACACAGCTGATCAGGCTGACTGGCGGCATGTCGCCTTCCTTTCTCCTTGCTCCATGCATATCTCCCCTAAAGCTGTGCCAAATTCTCTGATATTTTAAAAACAACTTCTTGTCTCTGATGGCTTTGATTAAGAGCTGCAAACTAGGTATGAAGGAATTCAACCTTATTAATTCCCTAGGCAATTTGAGGGCTAAAGAGCTAGAAGATTATTCTAGAAACTTGAATAATAAGTATCTTGTCAAATGAACCAGCCACTGTTCATTCCGTGAAGGTCCAGATCCTGGCACAGTCTTAATGAGCTTGTGTACTGTTTAACCGTCCCACTAGGAGTTTGTCATTCACTGTAAACAAAACAAGCAACCAAATCAATACTGGGGACCACCAAGTAGTTTTTCCCACAGTGTGTTTTGCACACATGGATCAGTCAAAATTTAGGAAACAGGGATGAAACAAATTCAAAGGCTTTTGAATGTAGGATTTCTCAAAACCTTTATTCTGTTCCCATGTGCTTTGTGAGTCTTTAAGAAGAAGCTAGAATTTGCAGCATTTCCCTACTGTGTTTGACCATGAGAACCATTTCACGGGCTCACCCGGTGGGACCAGGGCTCGGTTCTTTGTTGAATATGGATGTAAAATGGAATACTTGTTAACAACAAACTCTGTCAGCAGGCAGCATCACTGTTGAAGAGAACAGTTCACATTGTGAACTAGTTTTTGTTTTCTTTTGTGGTCTCTCTGCTCCCTGTAACAGTCTGTTCTTGGCTTAAGTAACATTGCAACTAGCATAATCCTGCATATTTTTTGTTTTAGGTCACTCTAAGAAGTTAGTTTACTTATATTTAGAAAACTAGTACAAAACAACACTGCCCTTACAGAACATTCTTTTCTCGAGTTTCCTTTTTAAGTCTTCACACCCTAGGATAAAGGAGGACTAAAATGATATCATTTCTGGAAGGAAAGCTGGGCCTCTTATAGTTTGGTAGGCATCATAATTAGAGAAACTTTCACTCTGGGTGGAGCAGTAATATCGGTTCTAATGCAAATGGCTCATTCTTTCTTGGTCTGTTTATCCATTTGATAAATATTTATTGAGTGCTTACTATATCCCTAGCACCCTTTGAGATGTTTGGAATAGAGTTAACAAAAATCTCCAAACTCATGGAGTTTACATTTTATGGGGGAAGGAGATAGGCAGGTAAATATATTAATGAATAAATGATATACTTACAGGTTGGATAATCAATATCAAGGAACTAAAACAAGGTGATAAGCTGCAGAATGACTAAGGGGAGTGGGGAGTTCTTTATATTTAAGAAGAGCAATATGAGACTTCCCTGGTGGTCCAGAGGTTAAGAATCTACCTTTCAATGCAGGGGACATGGGTTTGATCCTTGGTTGGGGAACTAAGATCCCACATGCCACAGGGCTACTAAGCCCATGCACCGCAACTACTGAAACCACGCGCTCTAGAGCCTGCACACCACAACTAGAGAGCCCACGTGCCACAACTAGACAGAAGCCCAGGCGCTACAACAAAGAGTCCGCACACTGCAATGAAAGATCCCGCAGGCCGCAATGAAGATCCCATGTGCTGCAACTAAGACCCTATGCAGCCAAATAAATAAATATCGAAAAAGTGCAATTTATAATTTAAGTTGCTAATAGCAAATATGTTTATAATGAAATTTATATTAAGAAAACATAAGATCTCTCCTTGATTTTCTTTTTTTTTAATTTAAAAAAATTTTTTAATATTTATTTTTGGCCACATTGGATCTCTATTGCTGCGCATGGGCCCTTGCAGTGGCTTCTCTTGCTGCGGAGCACGGGCTCTAGGCATGTTGGCTTCAGTAGTTGTGGCTCTAGAGCACAGGCTCAGTAGTTGCAGCGCACAGGCCTAGTTGCTTCATGGCATGTGGGATCCTCCCGGACCTGGGCTCAAACCTGTGTCCCCTGCATTGGCGGGTGGACTCTCAACCACTGCGCCACCAGGGAAGCCCATCTCCTTGATTTTCTTTATAAATAGATATATTGTATAAAGAGGAGGTGATAACTAAACTGATGAGGAGCCAGATACATGAAGATCTAGAAGGGCAGACATCCAAGTGTAAACCATAGGAATCACAAGAACCTTGAGGTAGGGTCTTTGGCTGGTTTTAAGAGTAGAAAAAAAGGCCAGTGTGGCTGGAATATAAGCGGGCAAGGTAACAAACAATTAGTGTGATTTGATAGATCAGTGATTCTTAAGTGTGCTCAGATACCTTAATACCATTGGCTGGCAAGCTGTACTGTTGAGTTCACTGGATAAGAGATGGTGTCCTCAGGTGTCCAATCCAAATTATGCAGGTCCCAATGGTTCTCTGATTACGAAAAATCAGGGAGATATTATTTAGTTCAGTGGTTCTCAAAATATGTTCCCTGGGCCAGTGACATCAATATCACTTGGAAATTTGTTAGAAATGTATGTTCTCACCCCAGCCCAGACCTAGAGAATTGGGGCTGGGGTCCAAGAGCCTGTGTTTTAATAAGCTGTCCAGGGGATTCTGATGCCAGATAACGTGAGAGAATCACTGTGCTAGAAAATAACTGGGAGTGTGGGTGTGGCCAGGAAGAAGTATCTTTTTCCATTTAAAAGCCTCACTCCTGGGAGGACCTTCAAGATGGCAGAGGAGTAAGACGTGGAGATCATCTTCCTCCCCACAGATACATCAAAAGTACATCTACATGTGGAACAACTCCTACAGAACACCTACTGATGCTGGCAGAAGACCTCAGACTTCCCAAAAGGCAAGAAACTCCCCACATACCTGGGTAGGGCAAAAGAAAAAAGAAAAAACAGAAACAAAAGAATAGGGAAGGGACCTGCACCTCTGGGAGGGAGCTGTGAAGGAGGAAATGTTTCCATGCACTAGGAAGTCCCTTCACTGGCGGAGAAGGGGGGATGGGTGGGGGGAAGCTTCAGAACCACAGAGGAGAGCACAGCAACAGGGGTGCAGAGGGCAAAGCAGAGAGATTCCTGCACAGAGGGGATCACTGCCGCCTAGTACTCACCAGCCTGAGAGGCTTGTCTGCTCACCCACTGGGGTGGGTGGGGGCTGGGAGCTGAGGCTTAGCTTCGGAGGTCAGATCCCAGGGAGAGGACTGGGGTTGGCTTTGCGAACACAGCCTAATTTGTTTTTGGTTTTATGTTTATCTTAGTTCAGTATTTAGAGCTTATTATAACTGGTAGATTTGTTTATTGATATGGTTGCTCTCTTCCTTTTTTTTTTTTTTTCCCCTGGTACATGGGCCTCTCACTGTTGTGGCCTCTCCCATTGCGGAGCACAGGCTCTGGATGCGCAGGCTCAGTGGCCATGGCCATGGCTCACGGGCCCAACCGCTCCACGGCATGTGGGATCTTCCTGGACTGGGGCATGAACCCATGTCCCCTGCATCAGCAGGTGGACTCTCAACCACTGCGCTGCCAGGGAAGCCCTCTTCCTTTTTTTATATATATATATTTTTTCCTTTTTCTCTTTTTCTGAGTGTGTATGTGTATGCTTCTTTGTGTTTGTCTGTATAGGTTAGCTTTTACCATTTGTCCTAGGGTCTGTCTGTCTGTCTTTTTTAGTAAAGATTTTAGTGCTTGTTATAATTGGTGGATTTATTTATTGGTTTGGTTGCTCCCTTCTATTTTTAAATTACTTTTTAATTTTAATACTTTTTAACTGTTTATTTTAATAACTTTATTTTATTTATTTTCTTTCTTTCTTTCTTATTTTTTTCTTTTCTCCCTTTTCTTCTGAGCCATGTGGCTGACAGTGTGTTGGTGCTCTGGCAGGGTATCAGGCCTGAGCCTCTGAGGTGTGAGAACCAAGTTCAGGACATTGGTCCACCAGAGACCTCCCAGTCCCTCATAATATCAATTGGTAAGAGCCCTCCCAGAGATCTCTGTCTCAACACTAAGACCCAGCTCCACTCAATGACCAGCAAGCTCCAGTTCTGGACACCCCATGCCAAACAACTAGCAAGACAGGAACACATCCCAACCCATTAGCAGAGAGGCTGCCTAAAATCAGCAGGTTCACAGACACCCCAAAACATACCACCGGACGCAGTCCTGCCCACCAGAGAGACAAGATCCAACCCCATCTATCAGAACACAGGCACCAGTCCCCTCCACCAGGAAGCCTAAACAAAGCATTGAACCAACCTTAGCCACTGGGGCAGACACCAAAAACAATGGGAACTACGAACCTGCAGCCTGTGAAAAGGAGACCCCAAACACAGTAAGTTAAGCAAAATGAGAAGACAGAGAAACACACAACAGATGAAGGAGCAGGGTAAAAACCCACCAGACCTAACAAATGAAGAGGAAAGAGGCAGTCTACCTGAAAAAAGAATTCAAGTAATGATAGTAAAGATGGTCCAAAATCTTGGAAATAGAAGGGAGAAAATACAAGAAACGTTTAACAAGGACCTAGAAGAACTAAAGAGCAAACAAACAATGATGAACAACACAATAAATGAAATTACAAATTCTCTAGAAGGGATCAATAGCAGAATAACTGAGGCAGAAGAATGGATAAGTGACCTGGAAGATAAAATAGTGGAAATAACTACCACAGAGCAGAATAAAGAAAAAAGAATGAAAAGAAATGAGGACAGTCTCAGAGACCTCTGGGACAACATTAAATGCACAAACATTCGAATTATAGGGGTCCCAGAAGAAGAAGAGAAAAAGAAAGGGACTAAGAAAATATTTGAAGAGATTATAGTTGAAAACTTCCCTAATATGGGAAAGGAAATAGTCAATCAAGTCCATGAAGTGCAGAGAGTCCCATACAGGATAAATCCAAGGAGAAACACACCAAGACACATATTAATCATACTGTCAAAAATTAAATACAAAGAAGAAATATTAAAAGCAGCAAAGGAAAAGCAACAAATAACATACAAGGGAATCCCCACAAGGTTAACACCTGATCTTTCAGAAGAAACTCTGCAAGCCAGAAGGGAGTGGCAGGACATATTTAAAGGGATGAAAGGGAAAAACCCACAACTAAGAATACTCTACCCAGCAAGGTTCTCATTCAGATTCGAAGGAGAAATTAAAACCTTTACAGACAAGCAAAAGCTAAGAGAATTTAGCACTACCAAAACAGCTTTACAACAAATGCTAAAGGAACTTCTCTAGGCAGGAAACACAAGAGAAGGAAAAAACAATAACCCAAAACGATTAAGAAAATGGGAATAGGAACATACTTATCGATAATTACCTTAAATGTAAATGGATTAAACGCTTCAACCCAAAGACACAAACTGGCTGAATGGATAGAAAAACAAGACCCGAATTTATGCTGCCTACAAGAGACTCACTTCAGACCTAGGGACACACACAGACTGAAAGTGAGGGTATAGAAAAAGATGTTCCATGGAAATGGAAGTCAAAAGAAAGCTGGAGTAGCAATTCTCAGATCAGAAAAAATAGACTTTAAAATAAAGACTATTACAATAGACAGAGGACACTACATAATGATCAAGGGATCAATCCAAGAAGAAGTATAACAATTGTAAATATTTATGCACCCAACATAGGAGCACCTCCATACATAAGGCAAATGCTAACAGCCATAAAAGGGGAAATCGACAGTAACACAAAAATAGTAGGTGACTTTAACAGCCCACTTTCACCAATGGACAGATCATCCAAAATGAAAATAAAAAAGGAAGCACAAGCTTTAAATGACACATTAAACAGATGGACTTAATTGATATTTATAGGACCTTCTATCCAAAGACAACAGAATACAATTTCTTCTCAAGTGCTCATGGAACATTCTCCAGGGTAGATCATATCTTGGGTCACAAATCAAGCTTGAGAAATTTAAGAAAATTGAAATCGTATCAAACATCTTTTCCGAGCACAACACTATAAGACTAGATATCAATTATAGGAAAAAACTGTACAAAATACAAACACATGGAGACTAAACAATGCACTACTAAATAAAAAAGAGGTCACTAAAGAAATCAAAGAGGAAAACAAAAAATACCTAGAAACAAATGACAATGAAAGCACAACAACCCAAAACCAATTGGATGCATCAAAAGCAGTTCTAAGAGAGAAGTTTATAACAATATAATCCTAGAAACAAGAGACATCTCAAATAAACAACATAACCTTACACCTAAAGCAATTAGAGAAAGAAGAATAAAAAAAAACCCAAAGCTAGCAGAAGGAAGAAATCATAAAGATCAGATTGAAAGTAAATGAAAAAGAAATAAAGGAAATGATAGCAAATATCAATAAAACTAAAAGCTGGTTCTTTGAGAAGATAAACAAAATTGAGAAACCATTAGCCAGACTCATCAAGAAAAAGAGGGAGAGGACTCAAATCATTAAATTTAGAAATGAAAAAGGAGAAGTTACAACTGACACTGCAGAAATACAAAGAATCATGAGATTACTACAAGCAACTCTATGCTAATAAAATGGACAACCTGGAAGAAATGGGCAAATTCTTAGAAAAGCACAACCTTCCAAGACTAAACCAGGAAGAAATAAATGTTATAAACAGAACAATCACAAGCACTGAAATTGAAACTGTGATTAAAAATCTTCCAACAAACAAAAGCCCAGGACAAGACGTCTTCACAAGCGAATTCTATCAAACATTTAGGGAAGAGCTAACACCTATCCTTCTCAAACTCTTCCAAAATATAGCAGAAGGAGGAGCACTCCCAAACTCATTCTACGAGGCCACCATCACCCTGAGACCAAAACGAGACAAAGATATCACAAAAAAAGAAAACTACAGGCCAATATCACTGATGAACATAGATGCAAAATTCCTCAACAAAATACTAGCATGCAGAATCCAACATCACATTACAAGGATCATACATTATGATCAAGTGGGGTTTATCCCAGGAATGGAAGGTTTCTTTAATATACGCAAATCAATCAATGTGATACACCATATTAACAAATTGAAGGAGAAAAACCATATAATCCTCTCAATAGATGCAGAGAAAGCTTTGGACAAAATTCAACACCCATTTATGATAGAAACCCTCCAGAAAGTAGGCATAGAGGGAACTTACGTCAACGTAATAAAGGCCATATATGACAAACCCACAGCCAACTTCACTCTCAATCATGAAAAGCTGAAACCATTTCCTCTAAGATCAGGAACAAGATAAGGCTGCCCACTCTCACCACTATTATTCAACATAGTTTTGGAAGTTTTAGCCACAGCAATCAGAGAAGGAAAAGAAATAAAAGGAATACAAATTGGAAAAGAAGAAGTGAAACTGTCACTGTTTGCAGATGACATGATACTGTACATAGATAATCTAAAGATGTTACCAGAAAACTGCTAGAGCTAATCAATGAATTTAGTAAAGTAGCAGGATACAAAATTAATGCATAGAAATCTCTTGCATTCCTATACACTAATGATGAAAAATCTGAAAGGGCAATTAAGGAAACACTCCCATTTACCATTGCAGCAAAAAGAATAACATACATAGGAATAAACCTACCTAAGGAGACAAAAGACCTGTATGCAGAAAATTATAAGACACTGATGAGAGAAATTAAAGATACAAACAGATGGAGAGATATACCATGTTGTTGGATTGGAAGAATCAACACTGTGAAAATGACTATACTACCCTAAGCAATCTACAAATTCAATGCAATCCCTATCAAACTACCACTGGCATTTTTCACAGAACTAGAACAAAAAATTTCACAATTTGTATGGAAACACAAATGACCCCGAATAGCCAAAGCAATATTGAGAAAGAAAAACGGAGCTGTAGGAATCAGGCTCCCTGACTTCAGACTATACTACAAAGCTACAGTAATCAAGACAGTATGATACTGGCACAAAAACAGAAATATAGATCAATGGAACAGGATAGAAAGCCAGAGATAAACCCACGCACATATGGTCACTTTATCTTTGATAAAGGAGGCAAGAATATACAATGGAGAAAAGACAGCCTCTTAAATAAGTGGTGCTGGCAAAACTGGACAGCTACATGTTAAAGAATGAAATTAGATCACTTCTTAACACCATACACAAAAATAAACTCAAAATGGATTAAAGACCAAAATGTAAGGCCAAAGAATATAAACCTCTTAGAGGAAAACATAGGCAGAACACTCTATGACATAAATCACAGTAAGATCCTTTTTGACCCATATCCTATAGAAATGGAAGTAAAAACAAAAATATAGAAATGGGACCTAATGCAACTTAAAAGCTTTTGCACAGCAAGGAAACCATAAACAAGATGAAGACAACCCTCAGAATGGGAGAAAATATTTGCAAATGAAGCAACTGACAAAGGATTAACCTCCAAACTATACAAGCAGCTCATGCAGCTCAATATCAAAGAAACAAACAACCCAATCCAAAAATGGGCAGAAGACCTAAAAAGACATTTCTCCAAAGGAGATATACAGATTGCCAATAAACACATGAAAGGATGCTCAACATCACTAATCATTGGAGAAATGCAAATCAAAACTACAATGAGGTACCACCTCACACAGGTCAGAATGGCCATCATCAAAAAGTCTACAACAGTAAATGGTGGAGAGGGTGTGGAGAAAAGGGAACCCTCTTGCACTGTTGGTGGGAATGTAAATTGGTACAGCCACTGTGGAGAACAGTATGGAGGTTCCTTAAAAATCTAACAATAGAACTACCATACGACCCAGCAATCCCACTACTGGGTATATACCCTGAGAAAACCATAATTCAAAAAGAGTCATGTACCACAATGTTCATTGTAGCACTATTTACAATAGCCAGGACATGGAAGCAACCTAAGTGTCCACTGACAGATTACTGGATAAAGAAGATGTGGCATCTATATACAATGGAATATTACTCAGCCATAAAAAGAAACAGAATTGAGTTATTTGTAGTGAGGTGGATGGACCTAGAGTCTGTCATACAGTGTCAAGTAAGTCAGAAAGAGAAAAACAAATACAGTATGGTAACACATATATATGGAGTCTAAAAAAAACAAAAAAACAAAAAACAAATGGTTTTGACGAACCTAGGAGCAGGACAGGAATAAAGATGCTGAAGTAGAGAATGGACTTGAGGACACGGGAAGGGGGAAGGGTAAGCTGGGACAAAGTGAGAGAGTGGCATGGACATATATATGTACTACCAAATGTAAAATAGATAGCTACTGGGAAGCAGCACATGGCACAGGGAGATCAACTCGGTGCTTCATTACCGCCTAGAGGGGTGGGTTAGGGAGGGTGGGAAGGAGATGCAAGAGGGGGGGGAATGTGGGAATATATGTATATGTATAGCTGGTTCAGTTTGTGATACAGCAGAAACTAAAACACAATTGTAAAGCAATTGTACTCCAATAAAGAAGTTAAAAAAATAAAAAAGCCTCACTCGTCCATGTGTGCCCTTGAACTCATCTTCTACCGGAGAGGAGCTAGCTTAATTAATTCAGTAATTCTTCCTGACTGTATTAGAATTAAACAGGCAGTGCTCTCAGGGTTGTATGTGACTTATTTCAGTGAATCCTCATAATAACCCTGTGGGCTAGGTTCTATTATCATTCTTGTTTTTATAGATCAGGAGCTGGGGGCACAGAGAAGAAATTTGCTACAGATCACACAGGTAATAAGAAGGGTATGGATCTGGACAGTTTGGTTCTACAGCCACATGAATAAATACTTTTCTATATGGCCTCTCAGTATACCTTGGAACAGTTGGGGTGATTTGATCAAAAAATTGCCTTCTTTTTTTTTTTTTTTTTGCGGTACGCGGGCCTCTCACTGTTGTGGCCTCTCCCGTTGCGGAGCACAGGCTCCGGACACGCAGGCTCAGCGGCCATGGCTCACGGGCCCAGCCGCTCCGCGGCATGTGGGATCTTCCTGGACCGGGGCACCAACCCGTGTCCCCTGCATCAGCAGGCAGACTCTCAACCACTGCGCCACCAGGGAAGCCCTGCCTTCACTTTTGACATTGACTTTAAGTCACTGAATGATGCCCATAGGGGTCATCTGGTGACTATTCTTGTCCAAGGCTCTGAGAGGTGAAACGGCTTGCCTAAGATTAGATAGCCGGTTAGTGTCAGAGTCAAGACTTAAAACCCAGGTCCCTAACTTTCAAGTCAGTGTTAAAGACACATGCAAGGAAAACAAAACTGGTGATATGACATACTGAAAACAACAAAGCCAGGCCATATATCCAGCAGGTTCTGGATGTACTAGCCTTCCTTTATCTTGCTATTGCGAGCACAATAAGTTCTTTTCCTGATTCTGTTGTCCTTGAAGGGCCACAGGGCAGGTTCCCCCATGGAGGATACTGCCCTATCTAGCAGTACTGCCCTTTGCACACAGGGTGCAAGAAGGGAACATTAAGTTCTATTAGTAATAGCTTTCATTGTCAAATGCATGAAAATACCAACTCATCAAAAACAAAGTAACTCTTCCCCCCGCACACACACATCCTCCACTTTTTTGTTTCCTAGCTTTTCTGGTTGTTTGTTTGCTTGGTTTTGTTTTCAACTGCTATTCTCAGTATATCTGGAGTGAAATTTTGTAAGGGAATGTGTATAGCAGTTGATTTTCTTATACCCTTAAGAAAATTATCCATCACCTCAGCCCTCTAAGCTTAAGGCCTCTTACAAAACCTCAACAATACACATCAACTCTCCATTTTGACATACAAATCTGAAAGTAACCAGGTTTTCTGTTTTTACCTTCTGCTCTGCATTTACAAAAGTGTGATGTATAATTTAAGTTTTTAATCTCAAATGTGTTTGCTCTATAGGAAAGTTCTGTAATGATAAAATGTACTATCTCCGCTTGGTTTTCTTTATAAATATACTACTCTTGTCATCTTCCCTGTATTATAGTGAGCAAATAAAATAATTAATTCCAATGTAAAATCCAGTTCTGACTGGCATGATTTTTATTTTCATTAGACTCCTTCAAACTATTTGGTGGGGCTGGGGAACTTCTTAAGAGAATTCATAATTAATCACATACCATATTTTGTAAATGAGATGTAATTTTAAAATACATTTCCTGTGTATCATTCGGTCCTCCAAACAACTTCTCTTCGAAGAAAAGAGAAGTGTCTTCAAAACATCTTTGGATGTTTTTAACGTAAAATTCATTTCATCCCTGGCTGTCCCACAAACATAGTGTCTATGAGAGGGGTAAATGGTTCCTTAGTTTTCTGAAGGGGAACTCTTACTCGCAGATCCTTTCTCAAGTATTTTTGAGACTACAGTGTGTGTTGAGAAGCCATGACCACACTCAGTAAGGATCTAAGGAGAAGATGTTTTACTCAAATACCAGCTTCCTCTTTTTGCCCTGCTTTGCTTTCAGTAAAACGGTGACTTTCTCAGAGAATACCTTAATAATAAATGTGAGTCATTTTGCTTGAATGCTAATACTGGGTTTTTGGCTGCAATAAAAGAAAACATTTCAAAACTGTTATAGTTCCTGAAAACTGGGTCATGGGCCAGTGTACTACAATGTAGAAATTCTGTGTTGTACGATTAGTTTTAATTAAGAGCTAGTTTGATTTTCAGGTAAATTGGTATCCTACTTCCCCAGCACAGCACGTTAGCAGCATTACTGCAACTTGAAGAGTTACTAGGAAGTGTTTTTACCTTTCTTGTAGCTGATTATCAACAGATCATATCAGGTTTAGGAAAAAGGCTCACTTCTCTTCCAAGTGGCAGGAGTTCTCATGCTAGGATTACATGTCTCTCCAGAAGGCTGAGGGAGCGTTTCACTTTTTATTCTATTTTTTTTTTCATCTGCACATATTCCTTTTGTTTCATCAAACAACTCATAGATACACAAATAGCTCTATGGAGACAGGCCCACCTGCTTTTTCTAACATTTTAGACAGTGTGCCAGACACTAGGGTGACCAGCTGTTCTGGTTTGCCTGGGACAGAGGGCTTTTCCTTGAATGCAGGACTTTCAGTGCCCAAACCAGGAAAGTCTGGGGCCAACCAACATGGTTGGTGACCTGAGTTCAGGAAAGTCATTCCTATATGACAATGTAAAAGCTTTCTACTCCTCAAGAGTTAATTCTGGACTTAAAGGTGGGGAGATTTGGTAAGATAACTTAATACTTCTCATAGATAATAAAGGAGTGAAAATCATAATTCAGTCAACAGGTCTGAGAACAAGTCAGGTGTCAAGGTCAGAGGCAACAGGAAAAGTATGAGGAGAGGAGACTATTAATAATCATAATCTTAGATTCTATACCTTTATTCTGGGTCCCAGGATCTATTCCAAGTGTTAAACAGTGGAGTTTGTATATTGAGCTTAATAATAATGGAAAGAATTATGAGAAATATTTGCACTATTTATTTTTATGTGCTTGATGTGCAAAACCCAGCACAACAGGCTGTGAATTATCATGTAATAGTTTCCAAATTGTGTCATTAGATGTGAGACAAATGGCTGGGATCCAGTTACATGCACTTCAGTTTCAGCCTATGGAATTATAGTTCTGAGAGAAGTGTACATTTGTATGTGAAGTCTGGGGTTCAGACCAAGAGTCTTTGGATTTTTAGTTCTTTGATCCAACACAAAGTTATGTACTTTCAGCCAAGTTGCTTAAACTTAGTGCCACGTTTTTATGATTCTTTGACTTGAGAGAGCAAAAGTTAGCTCTCAACTTCTAGGCTGAACAATTTTGGACAGTCCATAAAAGTAGTGGTTATTTGAAGTGAAGATGGAGAGAAGTCAGCTTTAGGATCAGAAATGAGCTCTATGAATGGATGGTGCAGCCACAATTCTGTCCCCATGTTATTTGCCTGTCAGGCACCAATATGGTTAGCATCAATTGGAAAGTCCTCTGTCTGACTTCTATTATCTGCTCCCAAACTACCTATCAAGTCCTATTTCCTACTGAGTAGTATGCCATGGGAGTCAGCACATGTATCCTGAAACTAGACTGGGTTCAGAACCCTGCTCCATCATTATATAAACTCTATGACCTCGGGCACATTTCTTAATCTCTCTGTGCCTGTTCCCTCATTTGCAAAATTGGGGTATTATTAATAGTGCCTTGCACAGAATGTCTGCTATTATTATTATTACTGTTGTCATTATTATTATTCCTTTACATGTGTCCCTTGCTCTAGGGTACGTGCTCTCTTTAATATCTACATACCATGCTGACTTTTAATGTTTTCGCTTGTGTTGAACTCTCTACATGCAACATAATATCTTATCCTGCGTCCCCAAATGTTATCCATCTTAAAATGACCGTTTCAATTCTGATCTTTTATGTGGGACTTTCACAAAACTCTCCTTTTGATAAATTCCTTTATAATTACTACTTGGACCATGCATTTCAGCTTTCAACTATCTGCTGTTTGGTGTGTGCTAATGTTGTCTCTTCTGCTGATCTGGAAACTTTTTGACAGGTGGGGCAATGTCTTGTCTATTTTATTGTATGCTTTACAGCCTCTAGTGTGTTTCTAACTAAATAGTTGATTGATTCATATCAGGGAACCTATGCCTAAATTTGATCCTTTGTTTCTCCTACTACTTTTGAGACATAAAGGCATCAGTTAAATCACTTCAAGAATCGGTCTCACAAAATCTTGCTGATTTTACACTTTCAGCAGTTCTGTATTTGTGGTAGCATATCATTTACAGGTCAGTTTTTTTCATGTTTGGATTTAGAAAAGAATAAAACATGGTGTTTTTACATAAAGTTCATATACATCACTAAATCACACGTACTAGAGTTAAGTCCCATGAAGACAGGATGAATTATAATAATAATTTAAAAATTGTATTACAGAAATTTCCACATACACACAAAAGTAGAATAATATAATCAATTCCACGTAACTATCACCCAATTTACATGATTATTAACACCTTTCCAATCTTGCTTCATCTATCCCACCCATTTTTTTTTTTTTGGCCTGGAATATTTTAAAGCAAATTCATCATATTTCATCCATAAGTAGTTCAGTATGCATCATTAACAGTTGAAGAGATATAATTTTTAAAAGAACCAATAAATAGTTCTCAATACTGTGCTAAAATCATCAAATCTTTTCTTACAATCTTACAACTTTAATAATACCACTTTGCTCTCTTCTACCCCAAAGATATAAGTAAACCTATAAAAATAGATGTTCCTAGTGGATGATACGAAATATATGTGAAACATGAAGGGTATTTTACTGTCTCAGCTATAGTCTTTGAAGTATAGCAGGAACCTTGCTTTGATAGGACACACTGCATTATTTCAATGTGATAGATTACTATAATAATCAAATGGAAAGTATATATTTATTTCATTTGAATGTCTTTTCAGCTCTATGATATTTTTGGATATGTTAAATGTAGAATGGGGCTACCCAGGTTCATGATACAATATAGTTCATCAGTCTATTTTAATAAGGCCATTTTTCTGGGAATGTTAGAACCTGATGGCTTTAATGATTTGATGACGCTATTTCACAAGTGATTGTGATATCATTCCCTCCTAAACTGATCATAAAGTACCAGAGGTGTAAAGGTAGATGTTTAAACACCTATTTATCTTATTCAGTTTACCAAGCACTGTCCATACAAATGGTAATCATTGATTTATAAATTATGGCAAGTTATGTTTTGTACTTTTAAAGTTACAGTTTAATAGGATACTAGTTTGAACAACATATAGTTTGTAAATGTTAAAGCAACAGTGTTAAATAAAGAGGCACATTACGAGAATTGTTAGGGACATGCATGTTTCTTACAACAAACGTTGTATAGTTCTGTTATGTAAATCTGAGCCACACAAGTATTACAATATAAGAAATAAAATTGAGGGGGTTAAGGTTGTTAATCATTTATACATTATACCTGTAGATTGGAAGTCTATATTGTTTATACTAATTTCCCTACAGTTGGCCTGAGCTGTATAGATAGACAGATCCCTGGGAGTACCATAAATCCATGAAGGCAACATCAGCTCTAACTGACTGGAGTGAAATGTACCTGACTGGCTGTCAGTTCTCTTTGTAAGTTAGGGTTCACTGAACTCCCATTTTGGAATCGTCTAGGATGAACTGAATTCAAATAAAAACTTCCCTGTAGGCAGTTAAAGCTGAACTATAAGTCTGTTTTCAGTGATCTTTGTTTTGATATTTTTCTTCACATTCATAACTACTGCCTCTGTGTATATTTTAACTTTGCAGATATTCTGCCCAATACACTGTTCAAGTTTGTGTTTTGATTCCATGCCATTAATTTGTATCAAAGCTTGCATGTATTCCTATACTCTTACAGAATTAACTTTAGGCTTTTATTTTCCCTTCATTGTGTGAATTTGACTAAAGCAGAGCCATTTTTCAAAGTGAAAAGGTTTTATTTGGAAAATTCCTTTGAAATGACTTCTTTAGTATAGATTCTAGAATTGCCAGACTATAGCCATTTCTAGAATATAATTCCCAAGAAATTTCTTCCAATAAAGTGAATTATGGATTACTGGCACATATTTTTTTTTTCCTTGCATGGCAAAGAGAAAAGAAAAATAAAGAGGATTTTATCTTCAATTTTGAAGAAAAATTATTTGGTCTGGTGTCCTGAAATTCAATCTTTGATCAGGAGTACTTTGAGTAAAATGAAAATTCAGGACTGCTATTTCTCCCCGCCTCATTTTTCAGGCTCCTGAATATGGTTTTCTTTTGAAATATTATGGGAATATTTTGAAATAATATGGGAAATATTTTGAAATATTATGGTCTGAGTAATGTTTGCCATGAACATTTAAAACACAAATGGCATATTCAAGGTAAAAATAAAAGAAAGCAACTCAATAGCATTCTGTCAGAGAGTTGGATTTTATGGTCTCATGAGAGTAATTAGAAAAGTCAACCATGAAGCTATCTAAGCTATGCACAAGACAGGGCTGAGAAAATATTTTCCAGTAGATCTTTTAATCTACAAGCTTTGGGTCACATTTCTTCTGTGATTATAGGTGTTAGGCATATTTGACAGATAGTCTAGTTCTATCTGTCTAGACAGATAGACTAGTTCTACAACCAATGCTAGTCACCTGATTCCACTTAGCCTCTATTTTCTCATCAGGAAATGGGAACAATATCTGTTATTGTGATGGCAAGATAAATGTAATGCGCGTGCAAGTGTCATGAGGTAGTCAGCAAAACCCAAGCTACTTTCATTGGTGAGATGAAGGGGGAAATGGAATTATGGTACCATGATGCCAGAAACTATCATGAGAATCTTTAAGGTGACAATTTCAAAAGAAATTCATATCATTTTTGTCAAAACAGCAACCACAATAACAAGAAAACTAGAGGACACAGAATTTTGTCTTTGTGGAGAAGGTGGTAGCACCAGGTAGGAAGCAATGTTATATAGTAAGAGAGGAAATCATCAGTGACTTCAAGTTTAATGAGAAAGGTACCTTCCAGCAGAAAGCAGATAAGAGGCTTTGATTTTCTTGACAGTAGCGCTATCCAGTACTTTTAGTTGGTCTTCAGATGATCAAACCCAGTGGTTTGCCGGAGACTTCCCCAGTTTTAACACTGAGAGTCCCAAGTCCCGGCAAACTCCTCCGTCCAGGTCAAAATGGGCCTGGGTCTATTTGGTCTTCATGACATTGGCTGAGTTTGTCAAGCTATGCAGTGGGGAACAGAAGTTCACAAGGCTTTCCTCCTTCATAGTGAAAACTAATTTTATTCTAGGACACGCATATTTTCTGGTAATGAAATATCATTTATATATATATATATATATATTTTTTTTTTCGGTACGTGGGTCTCTCACTGTTGTGGCCTCTCCCGTTGTGGAGCACAGGCTCCGGACGCGCAGGCTCAGCGGCCATGGCTCACGGGCGTAGCCGCTCCGCGGCATGTGGGATCTTCCTGGACCGGGGCACGAACCCGTGTCCCCTGCATCGGCAGGTGGACTCTCAACCACTGCACCACCAGGGAAGCCCTCATTTTTATAATTTTGTATTAAATGTGTTTGCTTGGTAAGTGGGCACAGCACAGCTTGTGGTCTCTAGTGGATGTTCCCAGAAGTGCTGGGAGGGGATTATGCCACACAGAAGTGACACAGTGATCTGGAGACATGGGGTAGAATGTTAATGATAAGAAATGGCTAGGAGATAAAAAGATACCAAAGGCCTCTGCAAAGAGGTTTCGGGTTTCGCTCCTGCCAGCAGGCTCCGCCCCGTCGGTGGTGGTAGGGCACGGGCGGGGTTAGGGCGAGGCTCTGGCGCTGGCGCTGGGTGGGGCTGGTCCCGTTGTGCTGCGGCTCTGCGCTACCTGCAGTCCCGGGCCGGAATCCCGCTGCTCCGGCCTCGAGTCTGCCCGCCCGCCAGCCTGCCAGCCATGGAGCCCGGCCCCGACGGCCCCGCCGCCATCTGGTTCCGCTAGACGTGCAGCGCATGGCCCGGCCAGGCCCTGTCGCTGCAGGCGGAGCAGCTGCTACACCATCAGTGCTCGCGGTATCAGGATATCCCTGTCTTCCGCAGTAAGAGCTACGGCGACGTGCCGGTGTTGGATGGCGTCGTCCAGTGCACAGAGAGGGACGAGTTCTCCTACCAGGAGATGATAGCCAACTTGCCCCTCTGCAGCCACCCCAATCCACGCAAGGTGCTGATCGTCGGGGGCGGGGATGGGGGTGTCCTGCGGCAGGTGGTGAAGCATTCCTCCGTGGAGTCCGTGGTCCAGTGCGAGATCGACGAGGATGTCGTTCAAGTCTCCAAGAAGTTCCTGCCGGGCATGGCCGTTGGCTACTCGAGCTCAAAGCTCATCCTACATGTGGATAATGGTTTTGAGTTCATGAAACAGAACCAGGATGCTTTCGATGTCATTATCACTGACTCCTCAGACCCCCTGGGCCCTGCTGAGAGTCTATTCAAGGATTCCTGTTACCGGCTCATGAAGACGGCCCTGAAGGAGGGTGGCATCCTCTGCTGCCAGGGCGAGTGTCAGTGGCTGCACCTGGACCTCATCAAGGTGATGCGGCAGTTCTGCAAATCACTCTTCCCGGTGGTCGGCTACGCTTACTGCACCATCCCCACCTACCCCAGCTGCCAAATTGGCTTCATACTGTGCAGCAAAAATCCAAGCACCAACTTCCTGGAGCCCGTGCAGCCCCTGACGCAGAAGCAGGTGGAATAGATACAGCTGAAATACTACAACTCTGATGTACATCGGGCACCCTTCATCCTGTCCGAGTTTGCCCGCAAAGCCCTGAATGATGTGTGCTGAGCCCAGGCGCCGCTGCCGGTGCCGCCCAGGACCTCCGGCCAGCAAGCCTTCAGGGTGGCTGGACGCCGCCAGCCCTGGATGAGACTCCCGCAGACTCGCTTCCGAATCCAGTGTTACAGGACCCAGAATGCTCCCCGGCCTGCCCTGTTAGGACTTTCTGTGTGGCGTTCAGCTTGCAAGTTTATACCAGGTGCCTACAGCACCATCTCCACCTCTGTCGCCCCTCACTCCCCAAACACATGTATCTAGAACAACAATGAGAACAAATATTCTGCCAATATTAGGAACTCAACGCAAGACGTTTGTATACTGTTTAGTTTTGAGTATGCAACAGCCTGTTTTGGAGGAAATGGCAGTTTCTCCTCTAAGCCACTTGTAGCTGAGAACTTCATAGTAGAGTTTATGTCTTGGAGGAGGAGAGAGTATTTTGATGAGCTACAAATTGGCTATTCACTAAGAAGCTAAAACATAAATTAGTGTTAAAGTGGTGGGTCATAGGGAAGTATATCTGAACACAGAAGTTGAAATTGGGGCAGAAATAGTCTCTCTCTCACAATTCCCTTCCTTCACTTTAAGTGAATCTCTTGCCTGATATAAAAAGAAAGGCAGGGCTCAAGAAACGGAAAGGAGAAACAGAAGAAAACTACAAAAATGAAACAGGCAAGAGTTTCCTGAATGCTCTTCATTCACTCAAAATTAGCAGAGTAAAATTCAAGCCCACCGAATAATAATTAAGGCCCCATTTGCCTAGATTCCAAATATCTGAAGCCTATCTGAGTAGGCGTGTGTTATCTAGCACCCATAAGAGCTATGGGATGGAGGTGGAAATAATCCTCTTTGATAAAGATAAAAGATCTTGAGAAGGATTTTCCAGAGAAGAGGCCCATTCTAGATCTTAAGTCTGCCTTGGGCTCCAGAAAGCTAAATGTAGAATGTTGTGGTAACATACTTGCTCATGTACAGCTGTGTTATATAAACACCCTCAATTAAATTCTGACTCACTTTTTGTTTTCTCCCAAACTTGTATAATAATGCCAAATGCATAAACATTTATGCCTGGATTCTCTGAGTGTCTTGTTGGCTTTACTTATGGCAAATGTGTTTTTAAAAGGAGGTGGAAGGTAACAGTGATGGGGCTTGGAAATATGTGCTACCTAGGAACAGGCTCTCTGACCCTAGCTAGGATTGAAAGTTGGTGTGCCTCCCAACACCTACTAGGTGATCAGCCAAATCTGACCCTGAAGTTCTTTCACAATCCAACTACAAGTGTTCTGGTATACAGTTTGCACACTGCCTCATTGGATCTTGCCTTTCTTTATGGAAACTATGCGAAGATCAACATTTCTTGCTTGAGATGTAGGTATAACCTTATACAGGCTTAGACATTGATGTAACAGTAGAGATTATGAGCTATAACCATTCTGCCCACTAAGTACTGGAAATCTTCCTTGGAATGTGGAAGAGGAAGACTCCTTGATTCATTCATCAACTAAGTATTTAAAACATGACTGATACATGCTATTGGGTTTACAACTCCAAAATGCATCTTACAATGGTCTTTGGTAATTAGAGATGTTATAAGAAAACACCTTTTTTAAAGTTATAATGTTAAAACAATTATAAAGCCAGAAACCAACACTCACTCAAAATTCAGTTAGTTAAACTTTGTCAATAAAGGCAATTCTATTTTATAATATGGTATTAAAAAGGATGAAAATAGAAATTATATGTAAATGACACGGATTGTGGGGTTGTGTTTAGATTTTCTTCCTTATGTGTTTAGGACAGGTAAACAGTTTCATAAGTTTTCTATTTTGTAAAAATAGCTGAAACTAAATTGTAAGCTTCAAAATTGCCCTGGCTTTGCTTGACTAAAAGGACATGTAATAAGGGTATGTAGAAGTCATAAACCAAGTGATTAAAACATAGGATTAGCAAGACAAAGTCATTAGTTCATGTTCCTATTGATCAGCAATGTTTATTAATTCTCCACTGCATGCTAAACTTTATTGCACATTCCTTTTGAAAAAATCTTCAGTCAGAAAATGGACGAAAATGTTTAAATTCACCTATGGAGGCTAGATCACTGTAGGTTTGAAAAAAAAACAAAACACTGTACTATAAGTTCACTAAATGAAATTTGTGCTACCTTTGGTTAGACAATTAGTAGAGAAGAAAATAAATGAGAACTCGGATTTGAGACACTCTAGCCATTCCTGTGGCCCGATTAATCTCTTATGCAGCACTCATTTAAATATTTGCACACACTAATTTTAGATCTCTAAATTGCTCATACTTTGTGTGTAGAAACTGATTATGATTGTCATATCCGTGGAGTGACACAGGACTAAGAAACTTCAACTCAGATCTCAAAATTAGTAGGCATGAATTAATTTGAAATCTGCTTATCTCAAAGTAGCTCCAGTGGTCCCAATGTATGTGAATTTATAATATTGTATGATTAATGAAAGGGGCCACTGGTGACCACATCAGGGATTGAAATAACTGAAAAGGGCAAAAATAAATCTATTCTGTTTTATTGTAGAAGTTTTGGGGTACCATTGGAGGCAGAGATTATTGAACTGACCATTCTAGAATATAAAGAAGAGTTTTGTGCACAAACCACTGAGTCAGCAGTGGTTCAGTGGTTTCTTAAACAGAAAACAAAACCAAGAAATATGTATTTAGATGACCAGAATCCAAAATCGTGTTGAATTATAGTTAGAAATTTTAAGAAAACCAGATACCCAATATTACTATCCTAAAATTGTATTTTACAGTTTGCTCTGTGAAATCTGAGCTTTGTGGAATGTTTCTTAAACGAAGTACTGTTTTAGTCTGCTTGGGCTGCTATAACAAAAGACCAGACTGGGTAGCTTATAAACAACAGAAATTTTTCTTACAGTTCTGGAGGCTGGAAGGCAGAGATCAGGGTGCCATCATGGTGGGGTGAGGGGTCTCTTCTGTAGATTTCATGTATCCTTGCTTGGTGGAAGGGGCATAGGGTCTCTCTGGGGCCTCTTTTATAAGAACACATTTCATTCATGAGGGCTCTGCACTCATGACCTAAGCACCTTCCAAAGGCCTCACCTACCAATACCGTCACCGTAGGAGTTAGGATTTCAACAAATGAATTCTGGGGGGACATGAACATTCAGACCATAGCAGTTGCCCTTCGAGTCTTCCTAAGAGTTGGTACCTTCTGAAAGTGGGAAAACAGATGCACCATGATGACAAACAATGACAAAATTTGTGCCTTAGTTTACTGTTTCCACAGTGTACTGCTGAATCTGGACCTTTAGTTAATACGAGGACATCACAGTCCCAACTGGGTGGAGTAATTCATGTCTAGTGATGAAACAGGCCTCCTGAACACTGCATTTTCACTTTTTGAAGGGAGGTCTTTAGACACTAAAGCCAACTTGGAAAAAAAATACTTTCTCAGTCGATTTCACCACAGAAATGATTGTAGTGCTAGTGCATAAATAGACAAGGTGGAGTAAAGAATTAGGGCATTTAAATAGCCAGCCTGGGCAAAAAACAAGTTTATTGGCAGAGGTGGGATGGGGTGGTACTTTTTTTTCACAGTGAAAAGGAATTATTCAGATTAGATGCTTCTACTGTTCAACTCTTACTTCGTATTGCATTCAGTGTATTGACTCTTAGTCCTTTAAATCTGTGTCTCTTAGCAAAGATGACAAAAGTTTGTGCTGGCAGGTAACCTGATCGTTATGGACCAAATTTTGATGTCCCCCACAAATGTGTATGTTGAAGCCCTAAACTCTAATGTGGCGGTATTTGAAGATGGGGCTTTGGGGAGGTAATTAGGATTAGATGAGGTCATGAGGGTGGGACTCTCATGATGGGATTAGTGCCCTTATAAGAAGAGATACCAGAGAGCTTGCTCTCTCTCTTTTCCTGTGCACACACAATGAAGAGGTCATGTGACCTTACAGAGAGATGGTGGCCATCTGCAAGCCAGAGTAGAGGCCTCAGAATGAAACCTACCTTGCCAGCACATTGCTCTTGGAGATTCTAACTTCCAGAATTGTGAGAAATAAATTTCTGTTGTTTAAGCCACTAAGACAATGGTATTTTGTTATAGCAGCCTGAGCTGACTGACTATGATAGTTCTAAATACCTGTTTTTTTTATGATGGTATAAAGGCTTTTACTGCTCTTGGGTTCCTCCTCTTGAAATGATACTGCCTTATAGTTAGAGAATAACTATCCTTGTATGGGTTCCAAACAATTAAAATTACCTTATCATAAATTTTGCTTCATAAGAAACAGCTTTATAGTTTGGTGCAAGTGCATTTGAGATATCTGTGTTCCAACAGAAGGTGCTTCCTCTCAGCCTGTATTTTCCTTCTAATTGAAGTGGCAATTAAGTAGTTCATTAATGGTCATGCCATAATCACAGACTTATATAAGGGATCATAAAGGTCAGATTGTCCAGCCCTTTCATTTTACTTCTCCAAGGAAGTAAGGAAGAATGAAAGAATAACTACAGCTTTAT
This sequence comes from Lagenorhynchus albirostris, assembly GCF_949774975.1. Lineage (NCBI taxonomy): Eukaryota > Metazoa > Chordata > Mammalia > Artiodactyla > Delphinidae > Lagenorhynchus > Lagenorhynchus albirostris. The sequence continues at coordinate 49,035,164 of NC_083116.1, forward strand.
TACCAAATGACATTTAAAAAAATGGTGATGCAAGTGGACCTTTAAAAAATAAAGGAAACATATAAGAAGACAGAAAGTGTATAGAGAATACTAGATAGATTTAGGTTTTATATTTATCTCCTTAAAGAGAAATTGAATTCAACTTTGGACCCATCTACAACTGGAGCTTCAGAAAACATGTTTGGCCTCATCTTATCTTTGAAATGAAAGCTGCTGTCTTCACTCTTGAACCAACTGAGGGTACAAGGATGCATTAGAAAATTTGATAATTGGTAGAGTTGGGTTTTGTGGGGTTTTATTTTTGGTATAGTCCTTTTATTTCTTTAAAATAGTAAGCAGGTATATTTTGCAAAACTCATAAGAACTATGAGGTTGTTTTCCTCCTTTACTGAACAGAAGCCACCTGCCACAAATATACATTTTGGGAATTATTTTGATATGAGTTATGGGAAATAGAAAGCAAAATTTTGTACAGTAGAGGACATAACTTTACAGTAAATCTACAGTTGTCTTATAGCTGTTCGTTAAGTGTTTTGAATCTCTTTTTAATTCAAGGATATCTTTAGGATCTAGTTTCCGAAAACAGTCTCAAATTACCATCGAAATGTAACTGGGCTACCCTATGTTTTCCCTGTCAAGGAACTGACATTCTGTGAACCCTATTTAATTTGCAGCTATCTTAATAGAATGTGTTGAGTAAGAATTAAGGATTATTATTATTATCACCACCACCATCATCATCATCATCATTAATTGTGTTAAAAGGAAACCTTGGGAGGCATACGTGACCTGCTGGCAAGGATTACCCACTCTGGAGTGTGCAGTGGATCAGTTTTGCTCTCAGCAGGAGGCAGCATTATAATCAATAGAAATTGCCCATATGGGGTTTGAAAGACACTGTGATACATGAAAGAATGCTCAACATCATTAATCATTAGAGAAATGCAAATCAAAACTATAATGAGATAAAACCTCACATCAGTCAGAATGGCCATCATCAAAAAATCTACAAACAATAATTGCTGGAGAGGGTGTGGAGAAAAGGGAACCCTTTTGCACTGTTGGTGGGAATGTAAATTGATACAGCCACTATGAAGAACAGTATGGAGGTTCCTAAAAAAACTGAAAATAGAACTACCATACAACCCAGCAATCCCACTACTGGGCATATACCCTGAGAAAACCATAATTCAAAGAGTCATGTACCACAATGTTCATTGCAGCTCTATTTACAATAGCCAGGACATGTAAGCAACCTAAGTGTCCACTGACAGACAAATGGATAAAGAAGATGTGGCACTTATATACAATGGAATATTACTCAGCCATAAAAGAAATGAAATTGAGTTATCTGTAGTGAGGTGGATGGACCTAGAGTCTGTCATACAGAGTGAAGTATGTCAGAAAGAGAAAGACAAATACCGTATGCTAACACATATATATGGAATCTAAAAAAAAAAAAAAAAGGTCATGAAGAGCCTAGGGGCAGGACGGGAATAAAGACACAGACCTACTAGAGAATGGACTTGAGGACACAGGGAGGGGAACGGTAAGCTGGGACAAAGTGAGAGAGTGGCATGGACATATATACACTACCAAATGCAAAACCGATAGCAAGTGGGAAGCAGCCGCATAGCACAGGGATATCAGCTCAGTGCTTTGTGACCGCCTGGAGGGGTGGGATAGGGAGGGTGGGAGGGAGGGAGACACAAGAGGGAAGAAATATGGGGATATATGTATATGTATAGCTGATTTACTTTGTTATAAAGCAGAAACTAACACACCATTGTAAAGCAATTATACTTCAATAAAGATGTTAAAAAAAGCATTAAAAATATAAATAAATAAAATAAAACCCAAACAGATTAAACTCAAAAAACAAAACAAAACACTGTGACAATTAAGTTCACCAGAAAGACTTATTGTAAACCACGACTCTGTGAACCTTCTGCAGATTTCATTGACTGCAGTGTCTAAATTGGAAGATATAGCAATTTTTTTCCCCCATGCTCAGCAAAAACTGTTAACTGGCTTTTGTGTGTGGGGGGGTATAAAACATTCACTGAGTGTTTCTCATATTCTACTGAGTCAATATTAAACTGTACTTTTCTATTTTTGCTAATAGTCATTATCATAAAAACGTTTGTCTTTTTAAACATTTTCCCATATGTTCATGGTTCAGTTAAACATTCTCTGCCCTCTAGGAAATTATAGCTTAAAATAGTATCAATAGTTCACCACTTTATGTCTCAACAAACCTTTTTGATTGAAGTTCCCCAAAGGCCTTGAGTTGATCTTTACATAAATAAATGTGGACAATGGATATAGGGGTTTGCAAAATACAAAAAAGTACTATTTTTTAAAATCCCATAAAGATCTTGTTTGTTGCTGTCATTTGAGAAGAGGGCAACACGTTGATTTAGCATATTTAATAACTTTTCACACAAAGAGGTTAGAAAGACTTGAGCATCAAGGGAATAACCCAGAATAAATACTAAATCAGTGTTTCTCAAATGTTAATGATGATATCGGTCTTCCTACTAAATACTTCGGGTGATTCTGATGCATACAGTTCACTTACTATATAGTGTGCTTTGAATTATACCACTGTAATTTCCACATTCTTGGTCTGTCAGCAAGTGCCTTTCTGTATTAGAATTCAGAAATTTCGAGAACCAAATGGATTAGATGTACAGCCTTCAAATCTTTAAATGCATTATTTCACACAGTTCTAAGGAAGTTTTGAGTTTGATGGATTTCAATCTTCTTAATAATATAATTTACTTTGTAACATACAGGTGTAATCCATTCTTCCACAAAATCTGTCCGAGGGAGTGTTTGTGTGTATCTCTTCTCTCTCCAAATGACCTTGACATCAGTTTGTTAAAGTGGCTTATGCCATTCCTGACTTATTACAGTTCATTGGGCTTCATATTTTCTGATCAGCCACAATTTCAATGTATTTGCTTTAAAGAGGCTTTTGTAAGTTACATATAAAAAGGAACTTTTCTACCATTCAGAGAAAGACATATGTAAATGAGACAGTATTTGTAGCATGACAGTCAAAGATACCTCAAGGATTTGGGTATTGGATTGCGTATTTAGTTGCCGGCTATAGATTATAGGAGGCTATTATGTGAAACTATTATATACCTGGAGTTGAAGTAAAATATGTCAGAAATTTTTTAAAAAGAAATCTCAATTTATTCATTGTATGAAAAAAGGAATAGACCACAGCCCCCTTGCATGAAGTGATTGCATTAGTAAGGGGAATTTTATTTCTAAAACCAAAAAGACAGACTTTCAAAAGCTGCTATTATTTACTGTACTTTAGACAGTTCCTCTGTGAAGGCTTTTCTAGTATATTAAAGACCTGTTCCAATCAAACGTATTTTCTACTGGCTGATGATATAATTATACTAAGTTATCAAGAGATTGTTCAAGATCTAAGTTATCAAGAGATTGTTCTTGATTCCCAGGGTGAAATTCCTTTCTTTAGCAACCATGGAATTGACATGCTTCATTGTTCATTATTCATCATTCTTTTGCTTCCTCTGCTCTACAGTCTGGATCCAGAAAAGTCTCCTTGGAGACTTTATTGCACATGCTTGGACATCTTGATGATGGTGATTTTTTTGTATTGTTTCATTTTTTTTGTTTGTTTTTCTTACTTGTCAGAGGGTCATTTAATTAGAGCTTCATCAGTTTATGATTGTTCTAGATAGTCTTCAGAGGCTGAGTCACTTCTCCAATTTCTGTTGTTGTTAGTTTTGTTTGTTTGTTTGCTTTTGTCTATGGCTGGAGAGGTCTTTCTGAAACAAACATACAACTCACCAAACACAAAAACAATCAGTCAAACCTGCTGGTTTTTCTCAAGAGGCTCGATGTTTAGTTTATTCATTTAGAAACTTTGCCTTGTGTTTCTCCCCCTCCTTCTCCATCTCTTCCTCTGCCTTCTGTTTATAAGAAAAGCTCAAGCAGCTCTGTGCTTTAATAGGCAAGGCTGAAGGCAGAGTTCTGCCTCTGGGAAATGTTTATTCTGGAAAAACACAGGAGACATTTGTTTGGTCTGACTCATCTAGACCATGTCATAAGCCGTCTTGGGCAAAAAAGAGAAGATGCCTTAAATATTGATGCCTGTCCAGACTCAATTTTATGTTTAAAAACCAAAGAATTGTGGCCACTGCAACCTCTTAATTAATCAGTAAATATTTATCAGTCCACTAATATTTTTTTAGTCATCTTTCCTTCCGAGGATATGAATAAAGTTCATAAACACAATAGTTTTCTGTTATTTGCCGAACAAATGGTTATCCTTGACAAGTAGCCATTTTTAATCCTTCCGTAGTAACTTGAAAGAACAATGCTAAGGAAAAATCAAATAGTGCGTTTACTCATACCAGAGCTGTGCATATGTCTGTGATGGGGGACGTGGGAGGTATGCAGGGAAAAGAAGGCAAGTAATATCATGACCCTGCTTTGTCTGCTTGGTCCTTTCTTTGCTCTTAAATCTCTGTGCAGATCTGTCAGAAATTATCACCCAAGGGATTCCAATTTCCTGTTCCTGCCTCTGGCTAGCAGCCCAGGGCTACCATCATATGCCCTCCTCCCCAATTGGCCACTGTTCCACTCAAAACAGAGAAAGGGAAAAACTAGTTGAAGTCTCTCATGCTATTTTTTCAACTTCTCAGACTAAACCTAGTGGAATCTTTTTATTCACTTATTTGTTTAGTCTTCACTCACTGTTTGTATAAATATTGTATACTTGCTATATATTCAGCAAAGTGCTAGGTGTAAAGGGGAGGCGAGTAGTGTTGATAAGAGAAAGGGCAAGGAATAAGAAATCTTTAAAGAAAAAAACAGAAGCCTTCCCTACCTTAAAGTCTAGCTGGGGGAAAATTACATACCTTAGTCAAATAAATGGAAGCAATTAAAAAGCAACAGGCAAAAATAATAAAATAATGTAAATAGTATATATAGGTGCTGACAGGGATGGGAGAACTGCAAATATTTAATTCAGTTCACCATTTGAGTACACATTATGTGCTAGAACCTGTATCAAAAATATGATGGAAAATAAGAGGTAACCTTCTGGAGGCAGACATAGCTGCAGATAACTTTATTATGAGGTACACTGTGCTGAGTGTTTTAAGATCAACAAAGTACCGTGAGGGAAATTGTGAAGGGAAACATTTTGAGTGAGGGGGTAAGGGTTCTGTGCTCAATTCCAATGTGTGTATGGGGAGCGCTTCCACACACCAACAAGCAATTCTCTGACACAAGGCAGGTGCCCCTCAATTCAGCTCAATTCTCACACTATCTACCCAGAGATAGCAACAGATTCCACAGGTTAAGGGTTCAGTCCGACAAGACTGTAACCCCCCAACCCCCAACCCCCCACCAGGCACCAATCACAAGTCCAGGTGCTTCTGATGGTCAAGTATAGATTGCCAACAAGTCCCTCCTTGGATTTAATTAATTTGCTAGAGTAGCTCACAAAACTCAGAGAAACATTTTACCTACTAGATTATTACCAGTTTATTGTAAAAGGATATGACTCAGGAACAGCCAGAGGGAAGAGATGCATAGGGCTAGGTGTGGGGAAAGTGTGTAGAGCTTCCATGCCCTCTCTGAGTGCCCTACTCTCCCAGCACTTCCACAGGTTCACCAACCCAGAAGGTCTCTGAACTCCCTCCATTTGGGTGTTTATGGAGGCTTCACTACATAGTCATGATTGATTAACTCATTGGCCATTGGTGATTGATTCAACCTCCAGTCCCTCTTCCCTCCCAGGAATTCCAGGGGTGGGACTAAAATTTCCAACCTTCTATTCCTGGTTGATTCTCCTGGCAACCAACCCCCATCTTCAGGTGCTTTCCAAAAGTCACCTCATTAACATAAACTCAGTTGCAGTGTAAAGGGGGCTTGTTATTTCACTGTAACGGCTCTGAAGGTATTTCTGGAACTGAGGTCAAGAGAGCAAATATTATGACAAAAGATGCTCCCATTGCTCTTACCACTCAGGAAATTCCATGGGTTTGGGGAGCTGTGAGCCAGGAGCCTTGGACAAAGACCAAATATATATGAGAAATATATTTTGATCACTTGAATGATTACATACGTATTTCTTATAAATCACAATATTGCAGGGGGGTTAGGAAAGTTTTATGTAAGAGGTGTGATTTGAGCTTGGCTGTGAAGGATGTATCTAATATTTTATAGGTAGAAATGGTGGGAGTTCAGGGTGTGGGAGAAGTGTAGGGTGTATTCAGATTCCCCTGTTGTATTTCAGTCATAACACATAAGGTAGGCTGCAGGAGGAGGTCAGACAGAAAGACATGCTAGATGTGAAGGTCCTCAAAAGCAAAACTGAGCAGCTTGAACTTAATTTTGTAGACAATGGCAATACTGATAATTTTTGAAGAAAGAAGTAAGGTGAAGAAATCTATCCTTTAGGAAGTGGTTTAGCATATGGTTAAGAGCTGGTGCTCTGAAGTCAGAAAACTAGATGCAATCAATGAATATTTATCAAGCTCCTACTTACCAGGGACTATTCTAATAATTGGGGCCATAGTAGTGACGTATATTGGCGAGACCTCTGCTCTCATGGTACTTACTTTTTAGCTATGGACAGGAGAGACAAATGACAATAACATGCAAAAAGACATTTTCCAGATAATTTTAGATAGTGATAAGTGTGATGAAGAAAATAAAATAGGGCAATGACTGGTGGGACCAGGGAAACGACTTTAGAATTGGTGGTTAGAGAAGGCCTCATTGATGAGGTGAAATTTGAGTTGAGACATGAATTAAATGATGGGATGATCCACGGGAATATCTGAGGCAAAGTCTTCCAGTCAAAGCAAAGAGCAGATTTAAAGGCCCTTGTGGGAATGAGCATGATGTGTTCCAGAAACAGACAGAAGGCCTGCGTGGCTGGACTGCAGTAAGTAAAGGGGACACCTTCATGAAAGTAGGCTCTAGAAGGAGGCAGGGGTCTGATAACATTTGTCTTTGTAGACCTCGGTAAGGATTTTGTTTTTTATTCTAATTATAATGGGAAGCCATTAGAGGAAGTTTCAAGCAGGGTTTGATATCATATGATTTATGTTTTAGAAAAGGTGGCTCTGGCCAATGTGGAGAATTTGTATGGGGTATAGATAGAATTGGAGGACTCAGGCTATGTTTTAAAGGTAGAACAGGCAAAACTTGTTCAAGGTCTATTGTTTTCTAGTTATTTGACCTTGAACAAATTACTTAACCTCATCTCAGTGTCTGCATCTGTAAAAAGGGGATAAGAACAGTACTGACCTTAGAGAATTGTGAGGATTAAATTAAAACTCCGCACGATATAACCAGCACATCATATGTACTCATTCAAGGATACCAGCTGCTATTATTACAACTCTGATGGTGATAATAACTCTGGATTGGACCTGTGAGTAACTAGAGGCCTGGTGATCTGTTAAGAGGCTATTGTGATTATCCAGGCAAGTCAAAGTGCTAGGCTGGAGTAGGGCAGTGGAAAGGAAAAGTGGGAAAGCACCATGTTAATAAATTTAATTAATGCACACCAAATATTTAATTTAAGTAGGAATACTTAATGACATATTCAAATGACTAATAAAGGGTAACACTAGTACGTGCAGAGAGTCAAAAGTCACTTCTGTGGTGAGACTGGAATTAAAATTGCTAATAGTTTATTTTCTCTCCTTTAATTCCTGGCTAATGACTTTTCTATATTATCATTTCCTATCACATAAAACCATGGTTCATTTAAAGTATGCTGTTGAGACGTGGTCAAAATCCATCAACAGAGACTTCAAATGAAATGGCTGTGTGTGTGCTGCACCCTCTTTCAACTATGTACCATAACTAAAGTCTTCCCAGCTATGTTTGAACTTCAGGTGATTATCTTGCATTCATGAATAAAAATAAAAGTCGACCTTCCATTTGTTGTTTTATGTTTTGGGTGAACCCGTTTACCCTATCAATGGGAATGAATTGTTGACTGTATTGGTAATTTTCTTCTAACATCGTATGAGTTACCAGATAAGTCATCATTCTTGGAGTATGAAAGGGCAGTTTTTAGTTACTCATTTCTGTTTTCTGGTGTTGATCACTCATGATAGACCTAGAGAGACTGAACTTCAAAGGACTGGTCTACTATTTATGAAGTTTAATGCACAATTACCTAGGTGACAAGACGTTAGCCATAAAGGTTAAGGCTTATGAATATTAAAACTTTAAAGAGTCCTTTGGCAGGTGTGAATTTTTATCAAATATTTCCTTACAGATGAGCGAAAAGAAGCCAGAATTTAAAATATACAAATCATCAGGCAAAGACAGATAGGACTCAGAGAAACCCGGGCTAGTTCACCACTGTAATTGCTATTTTTATTTTTTGAGTTTCAGGTTTTTTGAAAAAGTTAAAAAGCGGAATGAGAGGGGGAAAAAACCCAGTGGATTTCTGGTCTGGATATTTTATGAAACATCCAAAAGACATTAATTGCCAAGGTAATAAGATGGACCTGTCAGTTCTGATTCAATTGCTATTAGAAAATAAAATGTTTTAATAAAAATCACGTAATTGTAATCAAAGGAAACATTGCCTATGAGCAAGATTTTAAGCAAATAGCAGCATATGCCTTTTCAGTGTGTTTTTTTTTGTCACCTAAATGTGCACATTCACAATTGTGAGTACTCTTCATCAAGCGCTAATATATTCTCAGAAGTCATGTTGGAACTTATAAACTCTCTGTGTCAGTCACCACTTCTTGCTTAACTGAACTTGGGTATTGTAGCCTTTTAATGTCCCTGCTACTGGTATTTAGTTAAGTTTTATCTCTCTCTGTGGTTTTCCACTTCACAGTTTGGGAAAAGAGGCTGTTAGGCTTTGCTATATCCATGTACACCTTTCAAATGGAAAATTCACAGGAAGCAAATGGTGAATGTCTTAACTCTGTAGGCTGAGACCATTTTATACAGGAAGGTAGGGGATTGAACATGAAAGATAGTTTGGGGTTCCATTTGTTCTTCTATGTTTGCTTCTATCCACTCCGTTCTAATCTGTGGAACTCAAGGCTGCCTCAAGGGCACCGACTATTCAGTAAAGATGAACTGCCAATTCTTCACCTTCTGGGAAAGTTGTCAGGTAAGAAAACTGTCAACAGCAATTATTTTTCTGATCTTAAGTAGACAATTAGCTCTGAACACCCCTTCCTTAATATTTTCCACAGTATATTCCTCTCACATTCAAATCTGCCCTCAAATCTATCCAATTAAGGTGAACTGAGAAAAGAATTCCCATATCCTACTTCTAGAATTACTGTAAATGCCTTTAGATAGAACCATATTTTAACATAGATGCTGTTTTAGCTATGAAGATTTTCCAAAATATAATTTAATAATATCACTGGCCAGGCATTTATGCTAGAAAGTTTATATATTATTCACTCTCACAAGCACCCTTTTGAGAGAATTATTAATCTTACCTTACAGATGAGGAAACAAACTCAGAATGATGAAGTTCTTTGCCTAAATCACAGATCTTGTATGTGGTCAACCCTGGATTTGAATCCAGGTTTGCCTAATTCTAAAGCCTCTTTCTCACTATATACAATAGACTGCAGATCTTCCAGCTGCTTACACTTATATGATAAAATTATCTTGTTTATTTCTCTCTCTCCTGACCCCAGCATGTAAGCTTTATAAGAACAGGGACCTTGTCTTTCTTATTCAGTACTGTAACCCCAGAGCCCAGAAAAGTTTCTGGTATATTGTGAAAACTCAGTAAATATTATTGCATGAAAATAATCAATCATGAAAGTTTTCTGGTTAATTTCAAATTAGATAGTTGTACAAGAAGTACTAAAAGTGCCAAATGAGTGCTACAGTGGTTGACCAGTGGGAGAGATTACCAAAGGTTGGAGGCTACAAGAATAGTGTAGACTATAGACCTCCAAAAAGGAGAAGTGCATACACCTCAGGGGTGTGTTCAAAATAATACATTGGGAGGGGTAAAAAACATGTTAGAATTTTTAATCATTTTTTTTGTTTTAGCTCATTCTTTTTCAATTTTGGTTGTCATATTTTATAATGTACACATTATTGCAGTAATATATATGGCATAATATATATAATATAGTAATATATAACATATACAATAATATGGACAGTAATGTAATATACACAGTAATATAATAATATACATATGTATGTATATGTGGGGGTGGGTAGGTGCTTAAACATTTTTACTGCTAGTTGTGCTTGGAGACCTGTGGTCCAGAGGGAGAAATAAACATACAGAGATATCTATAATTCAGCATTCTACCTGCTATTAGATGTCTAGACAAAGTACTTCAGGAAGAAAGATAAAGGAATGGCTAATACTTCGTGATTTTGTCAGCATGGTGGTGGTGGTGGTGGCACAATTTCAACAGAATTCTATGGCAATGGCAGATGAAATGGGAATTTTCAGGGAGAGAGAACACTTGCAATGGTGCAGAGGTATAACTTTTTTTTTAATTGAAGTATAGTTAATTTACAATGTTGTGTTAGCTTCAAGTGTACAGCAAAGTGGTTCCGTTATACACATATATATGTGTATATATATATAAATATATATGTGCGTATATATATACATATATATATATTCTTTTCCATCATAGGGCTATTACAAGATATTGAGTATAGTTCCCTGTGCTATACAGTATAACTTTCTTGATATGTTTCAGGAACTATAAAGCATATTGGATTGCTAAAGGAGAAGGAGTAGAATAGGTAGGAGAATGGGGAGTAGCAGTATATTATTATTGGATTACATGTACGTAATATATAAAGACATATATTGAAGGTAAGTGCTCATGTATTAATAGCTAGGTAGGGTACAGGATCAAAGAAACTGGAGCTCACTTAGTGAAGTAGACTACGGAAAATGAAGAAGATATCTTCAAGCCATATTGCAGCCGAAGGATTAAAGGGCCAATGGAGAAGAAAGAGTTAAAGGTGCCTTCTAGATTTTAAGACTGGATGAGGTTACTGTAACATTGACCTATAAGGTCATCCTGAGGAGAGCAAGGCAGTTTTTTGAGGTAAGATAATTTTGGGTAAATAACAAATTAGAGAAGGGACATCCATAGGTATATGACCAATAGGGAACTGGAGATATGAGATGGGAACTCTGGAAGAAATCAGGGTAGGAGTTAAAATTTGAGAACCATTCCCATTATTGGTTCATCAAACATTCACAGGCACCTACTCTGTGCCGGGGACCATACTAGACACTGGGGCTAGAGTAGGAAAAAGAGAGATGTCACACCAACCCTCAAGATGCTTATCTTGGGGCTTCCCTGGGGGCACAGTTGTTAAGAATGCACCTGCCAATGCAGGGGACACAGGTTCGAACCCTGGTCCGGGAAGATCCCACATGCCGCAGAGCAACTAAGCCCGTGCGCCACAACTACTGAGCCTGCGCTCTAGAGTCCGCAAGCCACAACTACTGAGCCTGTGTGGCACAACTACTGAAGCCTGCGCGCCTAGAGCCCAGTCTCCACAACAAGAGAAGCCACCGCAATGAGAAGCCTGCACACTGCAACGAAGAGTAGCCCCCGCTCTCCCCAACTAGAGAAAGCCCGCGCGCAGCAACAAAGAGCCAACACCGCCAAAAATAAATAAATAACTAAATTTATATATGAAAAAAAGGTGCTTATTTTTTTTTGCGGTACGCGGGCCTCTCACTGTTGTGGCCTCTCCCATTGCGGAGCACAGGCTCCGGACGCGCAGGCTCAGCGGCCATGGCTCACGGGCCTAGCCGCTCCGCGGCATGTGGGATCTTGCTGGACTGGGGCACGAACCTGTGTCCCCTGCATCGGCAGGCGGACTCTCAACCACTGCGCCACCAGGGAAGCCCCAAAGATGCTTATCTTATACTCAATAGGGAGAGACAGACACTCAACAGGGAAAATGTTTGCATATAATTACAAATCATGATAAGTGTGTAGGGGAGCAAAATTTGTCACCCAAAATGTCTCTTTGGCACGTGGATTATTTTGAGCTAAAAACAGTCAAGGCCCAAAAGACTCAGGAAACTTTGACCTTCCCCCAATTGCCTAACGAATGCAGATAGAGGACCTGTTCTAGAAAGGGAGCTATCGCCATAGATAACTATAGTATGAACTAGGTTTGTAAACAGGGGAGGAATGTAGCAAAGTGTTAAAATTCCTCTCTGTGTCCCATTGTCTGCTTGGCTCAGCAAACATTTGTTTACCAAACATTTGCTTTTCCATCTCCATGTCATTTGCCCCCCACCACCTTTGAGGTCCCAAACCACTACCCCCAACATCCTCTTCTGTGTTTAGCTGAAGATTGCCTTTAAGGTGAGGGTTCTAGCCATTTTGGCTAATTATTCAGTTTTCTTAGGTCTCTCTCATGTATACATGTTATTAACTTTTGTGTGATTTTCTCCTGTTATTCGGTCTCATGTCAATTTAATTCTTAGACCAGCCAGAAGAACTTAGTAGGGTAGAGGAAAATTTCTTCCTCCCCGACAAGTGCTGTGAAGGGTGGCCTGCTTTAGATTAGGTGGTCAATGAAAGCCTCTGAAGAAGTGCTATTTAACCTGAGAGCTGATCAATGAGACAGGACCAGCCAGGCAAAGTGGAAAAAAGAGCAATCTAGGAAGAGGGAACCAGCAGCCTTGGATGGATGTGGGATAGAGCTTGGTGTGCTGTGGGAATAGAAAGAAGCCCAGTGTGACTTGCAGCTACTGAGCAAGGGACACAGTGGCACAGTATGAAGCTGGAGAGGAAGGCAGAAGCTGGATCATGCAGAATCTTCAAAGCCCCGTAAAGAACTTGACATTTATTCTTTTTAGAATAGGAAGTTATTGAAAGGTTTTAACTGGGGACAATAAAATGATAAAATTTACCTTTAAAATTCCTTTGGACTATAAAATACAGATAGTTAAAGCATTGAAAACAGGCATTCTCAGAAGAAGAGAGAATAAACACAGAAATAAGAGGCTGAGGGCTGAGTCTTAGGAAATGCTCCTCATTAGGATATGATGGGAGAGGGAGGAGCCAGCCAAGAGAAAAAGGAATGTTCAGAGAAGCAGGAAAGGTGTCATGGAAGTCCATGAAAGAGAAGCTTTCACCAGAGTCTGGTCCACATTGTTACATGTGGAAAAGATTGTGAGGAGGGAATGAAGTCTGAGAAAAAGGTGTATAGATTTGGGAATAGGAAACGTTTTGAAAGTGTAACTTTCATAAAGAACAATGAAGCTATAGGCAGTGAGTAGAAACCACACTTCTGAGAATGTATTAGTCAGTGGAAGGAGAAAGCAGAATGATGGGTTTAAAAGTGGGCAGAAGACATGACTAGACATTTTTCCAAAGAAGACATACAGATGGCTAACAGGCACATAAAAAGATGCCCAACATTGCTAATTATTAGAGAAATGCATATCAAAACAATTATGAGATACCTTAACACCTGTCAGAATGGCTATCATCAGAAGTAACACAAATAACAAATGTTGGAGAGGATGTGGAGAGAAGGGGACCCTTGTGCATTGTTGGTGGGAATGTAAATTGGTGCAGCCACTGTGGAAAACAGAATGGAGGTTCCACAAAATATTAAAAATAGAACTACCATATGATCCAGCAATTCCACTCCTGGGTATATATCCAGAAAAACTGGAAACACTAATTCGAAAAGATACATGCACCCCAGTGTTCACAGCAGCTGTATTTACAACAACCAAGATATGGAAGCAACCCAGGTGTCCATCAACAGACGTCCATACATTGATAAAGAAGATGTCCATCCATCAATGGACATCCATTGATAAAGAAGATGTGGTATACACACACACACACACACACGCACACACAAACACACACACACACACACACACACACACACACACTGGAATATTACTCAGCCATAAAAAAGAATGAAATTTTGCCATTTGCAAGAATGTGGATGGACCTAGAGAGTACTATGCTTAGTGAAATAAGTCAGACAGAGAAAGACAAATAGTGTATGTTATTGCTCATATGTGGAATCTAAAAAATAAAACAAATGAATATATATGGCAAAATAGAAACCAACTCACAGATATAGAAAAGTAGTGGTTCTCAGTGGGGAGAAGGAAGGAGGAAGCGGCAAGATAGTGGTATGGAATTAAGAGATACAAACTAGTATGTATAAAATAGATAAGCAAAAAGGATGTATTGTACAGCACAGGGAATTATAGCCATTATTTTGTCATAACTTTAAATGGAGTATAATTTATAAAAATACCGAATCACTATACTGCACCTCTGAAACTAATATAATATTGTAAATCAACTAAACTTCAATTTAAAAAATCCTTATAAAGTAGAATGATGGGTAGAAGTAGCAAGTTCAAGCAAAGGTCTTTTCAGACTAATGGAGACCTGTGGGAGGTTGGATTTGGGTGTGGGCTAAGAGAAGTGGAGGGCTGGTGGGAGAGATGAAAGGAGGCAACTGAAAATGTTTGAAAAAGGCTTGAAATATTAAGGAATAATTTAGAGGCCAAGAGCCTGGAGCGCATTGAAAGAGGTGCGGCCAAGATCACAGGTGCTACTGTTACATTTTAAAGGAAGAAGACTCTCTTTCCTCTGAGACCGGAGAGAAGGGTGAGAGAGTAGATATAGTGACAGAGAAACTTTGAAGTGAACTGGCAGAAAGTTTAGGGAGTTCACAGCAGTCGACATTGATTTTTCAGTCAATCAAAATTAACAACACACACTAAAGTAGTATATAGTCTCAATAAAATAAAGCCTCTTTCAGGGAAGGAAGCTTGGGTTATCTCATTTGTCTTATTTTGTTTCTGATATTCCCCACAGTATCTAATGGCATCTTGTACATGATAGGTGCTCAATTAACAGAAGTTGGTTGTTTGATATCTCTAGTCTCAAGGAATTTACAACTGGGAACAAACACATTATATATGCAGTATATGGTAATTTCCAAAAGAGTGCTGCTGCTAATAAATGTTTCCGGATTTAAAAGGAAGGAAGTGTGCCTGTAGATTGAACTGATGTGGGAATGTTTCATAAAGGAGCTGAGTCATTATCTGGGTCTTAATGGTTGCTTAGGATTTAAATACAGATTTTGCAATAAACTAGAGGTGGGCATTTTCTATATCAGGTCTTGGATAGTGACCTTACGGCAAACTGGAAAGATCTGACCACTTTACGAAATATGGTAGAAAATCAGCAGGAGGTTATTCAAGAAGTTGCTGAGATTTAGAAACAGAAGGATCCAAGGGAGAAAGGGACTTGAACCTGTGTCAGGAGGCTGGGAGTTCAGGAGTCTTTTGTTTTGGACAGCATCCTGCCAAATTAAACGTGAAATTAGGCATTTCAGTCTAATTTGGAATGAAAGTCAGGAAATTCCATTCTGTAGTAATTTCCCGATCCATCTTTCTAAAGTCAAAATACAATTATGTTATTCCCCCGCTCAAAAATTCTCAATGGTTCCCTAACGCCTACACAACTAATACATAGACTCAGTGGCCTAGCACTGAAAGGAATTCACAAGTAAGGTTGAAACATTTCCAGGCTTGTTTCCAATTTATACCATATACATATTGGGTTGGCCAAAAAGTTCGTTCAGGTTTTTCCATAAGATGTTACAGAAAAACCCAAACGAACTTTTTGGCCAACCCAATACCACATACTTCTGCCAATTCAACTAGGAAGTGTTTCCTGATCATGCTATGTGCTTCCTAATCTCCATTCCTCTGCTCATGATATTAACTCCATCTCTACCTTGATCTGTGTCAAAATCTTACCCCCTTTTTAAAGACCTATTTCCAATGCCAGCACCTCCTCCATAAAGTCTGTCCTGCCCCTTCCCACCAGGGGGATTTTCTCTCTTCTGTTAATTTCCATAGCATTTGGGAACTCATATAAACTTATAATGTACCTTATATTGTAGTTATTTGTAAGGTCACCTAATTCCCAATCTTATCTTCTAACCCCCACTAAACTTCAAATTACTTGGTGACAGGATCTGGATACTGCTCATTTTTTATTCCCTTTGGAACCCAGCATAAACAGTTCTTGATGCGGACTGATGTAGAATTAGAATAAGATGAGGGGTGGATGTAGCTGGGGAGGTATCAGTGAAAGCTGTTGCTAATAAAAGCTATCTCAGCCTTTGTCTTGATGATCTCTCTGAAACATGGAATCATCGAATCTTTAATGTTAATTTTTGATATGTTAATTTTTGACACGTGCTGGTAATTTCCATTATCACTATTTATATCCAGTGTAGTAATTTCCTATTGTAGCACTAATAGAGCTTACGATCATTTTATAAGTATAATATTTGCCATATGATATATGGAGGTAGCATAATAGAGTGGAAAGAGGGAACACTGAATTTCACTAGACCTCACTTTGGATCCTTGCTGTCCTACTTAATAGCTATGTGTAACTCTGTTGCCTGCCCAACATTTATTCCCTCTTCTTCTGGTAATTTCAGACTGATTCTCCTTTTAGAGAATTATTTCTTTCCTGTTATTAATCCATGAGGCTTGAGGTAGGGCTAACAATCCTCCTCGATCCTCCCCTGCAGTTGCAAGGGAAGGTATGGTACATAGGTTTGGCCAATTGCCATATTCCTTATCTCTGGCTAATGCCAGGCTGATGAGACTCAACTGGGAAATACAAAACCCTCTGTCTGTTGAGAGGATGGGATGTAAGACTGAAACTGCTGGCTGTCACCTCTCTACAACCAGGATCAAGCCTAAGAACAAAGCCATTGCAGAGAATAGCAGAGTGAGTGACTGAGATAGGCGAATGAGACATGATGACATCATTCAGCCTCTGGATCTGGCCATAGGCGAAGGCAATTCACCCCCTTCTTTCTTCATCTTCTACTCCCTCAGACTTTGAGTTACATGAGCCAATGAACAACTTGTTTATTCCTTAAGTCAATTTGAGTTTATTTTGCTTGTAATCAAATAACAGTAAATAGATATATCACATGACCTTGGGCAAGTCATTCACAGTCTCTCTGAGGCTCAGGTCATGCATAAATGGGGAAGAATCCTCTATTACCTACACACAGGGAATATTAGGAGGCTCATCTATATGTGAAATATAAGTGAGAACATTTTGACAACTATAAATGCTTGTAAAAAAGAGGATAGGTATTAGTGTCTTTCATCCAAGAAAACAAAAACATATTGTTTACTATGATTATGTTTTCTTTAAAAAACAAAGAAACATTATTCAGTCGACCAGCATAGACACTGGAAAAGCAAAAGCCTGTGCCCAAACTATTACAGTTAAATATCCCACCACAGGATTTCTCTTTGATGATTAAAATCACAGATTTTTTTCTTTTTTAGCAAAGAACATGAAAACCTACTTATTATTCCACCTAGAATATGTAAGAGCTAGCATTTAACTTTAAGGCTGGTTCTTAAAAGCCTGCATAAAAGTTTTGAAATAAAGATTTGTCACTGTCTCATATCCTCCACATAGTCAACTTTTCATTCTGAGTATAGGTTGTAAATATGTTGTTAGAGCAAAGCATTTCAGAAATGGCAAAATTCAACCTTGGAACATTGCATTAGTCATTCAAAGGAGATATATTTGAAAATTGGTTCAGATACTTTCTCTACCACCTTTTTCCTCCTACTCCTTTCCTTATATATCATATTACCTTTGATGAACCAGACACGTAAATAATAATCTGTGTGATCTGAAAAAGCTAATGCAATTTCTAAAGACGCCTACTTTATATCCTGGCACCTTCAGGACCTAGAATCAGCTGTATTATTTAAATATTTCAATGATAAGGAGAAATTTGCCTGTGACAGTGGGTATGTAGGTGTGGGATGGGTGGAGAACCTATGTATGAACCATCATCCTACTCTGGGTCTGGAAATCTATCCTGAAGTTTTTGAAACCAAGGTTTGTATGTTTAATTTTCATTTGTTTTGTAGTGAAGGACCAACATGAGGATGTAAATGGTGCTTGCAAAATTCTAAGGCCAAGAGATAAGCTAGCACAGCACAATAATATTTAGAAAGTAAGCATGGGAAGTTTAAACAATTGTGTCCTTTATGTCAGAAAAATGGTCTTGCTCTTAATTTTTTCCATCCACTTTCACTGGCTAGAAATGCTAAGAAACGCAGTATCTTCAGGGGGAAAATTGGTCTGTGTGCCATAGTATTCAATGCAAACAAATCCTGTAATGGAAAAAACCATCACTCACGCGTCTATGAATATAGTTTCTTATATTCAGTATAGATCCTGCTGTACTGTCCTTTTTTTTCCCCCCCTTGACATCTGTGCAGTATATCCTAGCAATTAAAAAAAAAATCCTTAAAGTGCTTTCCTCTTAATACAGCTGTGAGGAAAGCAAATATATTAACTCAGTATTCACCAGGATTTTTGCTTTTACTATACATAATTTGATAAAATCCAGAAACATTTTGTTCTTTCCAAATGAAATGGGTAAGAAAGTTTCTGACACATTCCTCAGTACCGGAAGAATATCAAATAACCTAAAAATAATACTATCTGTCTGTGGGCCCCTGTTCAGACGAGGGGCTGAAACGTATCTTTCCACATGGGGCCATGGAGGTGTTGCTTTTTAAGGTAGTGTCAATAAACAGATAAATCTCCTAATGCAGCATGCAGTTCTTCTGACTGTTTCATATCCAGCAACCCCAGGCCTCCATTTTATGAGAGGTGTATACTGATTTTAATGATGATGAAGCTGAGAATGAGGAAGCTTAAATGATCAACCTATTGCCCCAGAACCAAGAGGTGGTAGACACAGGCTGGAAAAGTTGCTCTGAAAAAAATATAACAAGTTTGTTTGACATCTCGGTGTTCTTAACCACTGCATTATCTTACTTCTCAAGCAAAAAGCGACTCAACATTTCAGCAGCGTGCCCCTTTCTACAAAATACCAACTTGCACTCTTAGAAGTAGTCATACAAGTTTTCCCCACCCCTACCTCTCTACTACCAATTCCAGTCCTCAGCCCTATTTCTCTACCTCCCGCCACAATCAGTAATAATGATTTTTCAGGGCGACCACTGAAGGACAATGAACGTCCTCGTTTTCAAAATATGAAAACTAACTCTGAGAGAAGGAAGAATGGACTTGTTCAAGGTCAGATAACCAATCGGAAACAGATAACCAATCGGAAACAGTACAAGTACCAGCACAAATCTGCTTGTTCAGTTGTTCAGTCCAGTGCCGTCTCTAAAGAGAAAACAAAACTTACAACACAGTGGGTAGTTTCTTATTCATGACGAGCTAGCCATATATATATATATATATATATTCTCTATCTATATATATAGAATATATATAGAAGATATAGAAGATATAATAGAATATATATATTGTATACATAATATATACATATATGTATTATATATAATATATATTATATACAATATAACAGAATATATATATAATATATAATAGAGTATATATATATTATATATAATAGAATATATAGAGAATATATAATAGAATATTATTCTGAGGTCAATTGAATAAATGAGAACTCAAACGCAACTGGAGCATCACAGCATTGTTAGCACAATATTAATCTCAAAGGTATCAAACTATCGTGTCCCAAACAGAACGCTGAAGTTTTCCCCTCCGAACGTGTTCCTTCCCTATTACTCCCTATCTCGGGAAGTAGTTACCACTCTTAGTGCACAGAGAACAGAAGGAAAAGATTTGGGTTCTCCGAACGTGGCATCTCGGAGCAGGGTCCATATAGAGCAGGCACCGGGATTCTGGAGGAGGGGGCGCGGAAGTGTCTGCTGGTGTCTTCTGAGCACAATAAGGCTGGAGCCAATGCCTCCCTCAGCCTCGGTGAAGGGTCATTTTGGGTACGGTTTGAACCAGAAACCAAACCGGAAGGAGTATTGCCTCTATCCCGCCCTGCATCCTCCCAGCCTCCCTCAAGAGCCTCCTAGTCTCAGCGTCTAGCAGGGAACCGGCGGCAAACGAACCCGGGGGACCTGCGGTTTGCAGTCCCAGCAGCGCGGCATCGCAAGGCATCACAAAGTAGAAGGTGAGTGTGAGAGACTATAACTTAATATCTGCGGCTTAATAACTGGCACAGAGGATCGTAGTGAAAGGATAAGGTTCTTTCCTCTCCTGCACCCCTCTCCGCCGCTAACATATTTGTAACCATCCCTGAGACTTATGGCGGAAGCAACAATTATTTCTACGGCAGGTGGGTAGTGTCTTACCATTTAAAAAAATTGAAGTATAGTTGGTTTACAATATTGTGTTAGTTCCAGGTGTACAGCAAAGTGAATCAGTTTTATATATATATATATATATATATATGTCTGTATATATATATGTATATACACACACACACATACATATATATATATTCTTTTTCAGATCTTATCTTTCAAACCCCCTTTCCTGATCTTCAGAGGATATCCTTTATGCCTTCTGGCCTAATGGATTCCTGGCTTCTGCTTCCATCACGCTAATGAAACTGCTCTAATTTCGTTTCCTAACTCTTTGTTTGCTAAATCCAGTGGCTATTCCCCCCCATGCTCATTCCAATTTTCTTTGGTATTCTATATTGTTGACAATTTCCTTTTTAAAACTCTTTTCAAAGCACGGTATCTCTTTTCGTTTCTTTGTGCCTAGTGCCGTCTTTTCCTCGGCTTTCCCCGCCCCTCTAGCCCCCTCCCCCCCACCCCAAGGCTTGGTTGGAGTTCTGGCTGAGATTCCTTTATGTTTTCATCTTTTTTCTTGGGTGATCTCACCCAGTCCTACACTTTTAGATGCAACCTATATGTCAATGACTCTCAATCTGTGTTAGTAACCCAGACTTCTTTTGTGAAATCTGATTGCATCTGTCTCTCCAGAACAGCTCTGCTCGAATGACCATTGACATCTCAAACCTAAAATGTCCATAAAAAACTATCTTCTCTCTCTCCATGAAACCTCTTCTTCCTTCTGCATTCTTTCTTTGGCTAATAATATCAATGCCTATTAAATCACCCAAGCTAGAAAACGTGCAGTCATTTTGACTAATTTATCTCTCCATCAGCTCCTGAATCCAATCAGTCATCAAGTCTTATTGATTATCCTGTCCCTTAAATATCACTTGGTTCTGTTTCAGCCTTTTCATTCCTTCAGACACTGCTTAGTTTGGGGTCTCACCATCTCTCTCTCTTTTTAAAAAATTTATTTTATTCAAGTATAGTTGATTTATAATATGGTGTTAATTTCTGCTGTACAACAAAGTGATTCAGTTATACACACATATATGTATATATACATTCTTTTTCATATTCTTTTCCATTATGGTTTATCACAGGATATTGAATATAGTTCCCTGTGCTATACAGTAGGACTTTATTGTTTATCCATTCTCTTTATTGTTTATCCATTCTTTATGTAATAGTTTGCATCTGCTACTCCCAAGCTCCCAATCCATCCCTCCCCCAACCCCCTCCCCCTTGGCAAACACAAGTCTGTTCCTCTGTGTCTGTGAGTCTGTTCCATGGATAAGTTCATTTGTGTCATATTTTAGATTCCACATATAAGTGATATGATATGGTATTTGTCTTTCTCTCTCTGACTTACTTCCCTTAGTATGATAATCTCTAGGTCCATCTATGTTGCTGCAAATGGCATTATTTCCTTCTTTTTTATGGCTGAGTATTATTCCATTGTGTATATATATAACACATCTTCTTTATCCATTTGTCTGTCGATGGACACTTAGGTTCTTTCCATGTCACCATCTCTTGCCTTGACTCTTACAATAACCTCCTAACTGGAATTCCTGCTGCCAGTTCCTTTCCTGTCCCAGACACCCTCCATATTATCATTGAGATTAGCTTTCTGAAAAACAAATCTGGTTATGCTGCTCCCCTACTTTAAAAAAAAGTCAAAAGCTACCACAAAAAGAACAACTTCAATGTCTTCTCACTTCCTAGAGAGTAAATTATAAAGTCCCCTCTCTCTTTGTCTGAGTAAACTCCTAGTAATTCTGTGAGACTTAGCTCAACTAACCTAATTGTGTGAAGTCTTCCTTGACTCATCCAGAAAGCATACTGGAAGGCAAGTGAATGAGGATAATTATGAATTGGCTCAACAAATAAATCACTTACAGCCTTTCCTTTTTAAAAAATATTTTTGGAACATATTACTCGTGGCACACCTCAAAACTAATCTGAGATACAAGGGTGTATCATAATCCCACAGTTGAGAATGGCTCTAAAAAACCAGGGAAGTGCTCTTCCTCTCTGTTTCTTTGAAAATGTAGATCCAGTGCTTTTTAGGGTTGGAATTAAGCATTACATGTTCCTTTTGAAGCCTTTTTTTGTCATGCTTTAGTGTTTTGCACATACACACACCCTGGAGCCTTTGATGATGGGTTTATTTTTACAAATCTAGTACATATGTCATTGCCCTTTCTCATAGATGCAGCCCTCCAGGTCAGCACTCAAGTATACTGCAAGGATGTTTGTATTCTATTCCTGTGATACTTGTCCGATGTATAAACAGCATTTTTGCCCTTCTAAGGTTGCCATTGCAGGTCCCTCAGAAAAGCTTATAATTTTTCAAAGAAATAATGAAAATAACAATTAAAAAACCTTTTTTTTATTAAGAGAATTTAGGGGACAGGGTTACAAGGTTTTATCTGTGCTTAGAGGCTCCTGTGGCTCTTCTAACTCTAAATTCTGTGATTTCATGATGAAACTCTTGCTCTGGGATAAAGGAAATGGATCATGTCTTCTTCTATTTTATTTATTCTTTCAAATTTATTTTATTGAAGGATAGTTGGTTTACAATGTTGTGTTAATTTCTGTTGTACAGCAAAGTGATTCAGTTATAAGTATATATATTGTTTTTCATATTCCTTTCTATTATGGTTTACCACAGGATATTGAATATAGTTCCCTGTGCTATAATAGTAGGACCGTGTTTCATTTCTTCTTCTTAAATGAGAAACTGAGTCAACTAGACATGGCATAGAGAGCACAGTCTTTGATTACGTTCAACTGTCCCTGTAGAAAGTGAGACTCTGGCTGTACAGTACCTTAATTACGCCTCTTACAGTATTCACAAATAAAGTGAATTTAAGCATTTTGTATTCTCACTAAAGTATATGCATGCAGCAGATTCTGAACCTCGAATTCTTTTGGTTTGTGGGAAGTGACTCCTTTCTTGAAGAGAAGCCTATTTTTTCCATGCTAGTTTATGTCTGTGAGAGATTTGACACAGGCAAACTGTCTCTGTTTTTTTTCCTGATGTTATTCAGAAGGCTCTTAGAAAACTCACCTTGTTTCTTAAGGAAAAGATGAAGAAACTCAAGGATCTGTATCGAAAAAAACAACCTGGAAAGATACAACTCAGAGTCCTTTTCAGAAGTGGGAGGGGCAGCACATGTTGTTAAAGCAATTGTTTTTCTTTCCTGGGAGAAAGCTAGAAGATGTCACTGAGTTTAATTGTCTTTGTATAATAAATCACCTCATTGTGCCCCAAACCTGGAGCTCTTAGGTTAGGTGCAGTTTCTCTCCTATTAATAGGAACCATGCACAAACAGGCGAGATTAGGAAGAGCTTTGCTTTGACAAGTCTGAAAAACATAGGACATGACAAATCGTGGTCAATGTAAGTGCCATTTTTAAGGAACCTTGGGCCGGAAGTCCCACACAAATTAAGCCACAGGGAAAGGTCAGGAAAGGTGGGAAAACTACAGGTAGCACCTGCCATCTGATTATCAGGACTCCACCAAAGGAGGCCTAGAATCTTCCCTTCAGCAGCCTGATAAGGGCATGGCATTTGTGTTACATGATTTTATTTGGTAGTGTGTGGAAACTTATTAGACTCATTGTACTGAGAAAATGAAGGCAAATAACTTGAATTTCGCTATCCTAAAGAATGTACGATTTTTCCTAGCTGATTTTGGAAACAGTGTGGGCTCTATGTTATGAGCACCAGCTGTTACTGCAGCAAGGAAAGTTCCCCATGATGGAGCCAGTACGTTGGCATCAGTGAAGCGTGCACGTGTCTGTCAAGGTTTGTATTCATCTCTGACGGCTTTCGGAAGCCAGAGAGCTCTTTATCAGGTCTAAATATTTTGTGAATGTTCTGCCTTTGACCCTGCTGACCTTCTTAGCCCCTTCTTGGTGGCCGTATGGATCAGTGATTGTGGTGACAATCTCATTTTGAGGACAGAGGAAAAGAATTCTTACCAACCAGGGCACCTTTTGACCTTCCCAGATCTACATAATGAAATGAGTAGATTTCTCGGTATAGAAGGACTAAGAAAATGGGAATGGCCTTTTTTTTCTAGTTGTGTCCTGTAAAGGGTATACTGCTTATTTAACACATTAACATTAGATATTGCCCCTGGGAAGAAAAGCAGAGGGAAAGTTGGAATTCGGTACCTTCCAGCTCGGCAGTGCTTTACTAGGTTAGTTTGAAGAGGCTATAAAATGAAAGAGCTGTCTTAGTATGTCACGGTTCATGGATTACCTGTCAGTGAATTAGACTCCCTTTCCTTAGAAGTATTTCTTTGGTGTGTCATGGTTCACAGGACAGGAAGAAGTAAGGATTAGTTCATTTTATATATATATATATATATATATATATATATATATATATATATATATATACACATACTTTTTTTTTCTTATTTTTCCTTTTCTCTCTTTCCAGTCTCTTCTTCTGCCCCTCTCAACTTTTGGCTTTCCTCATGTCACCTCCAGCTATGTTCACATGGGCATGGCTGGCTCATAAATTTAAATGAGTAGTGCTCGGCGGATAAGCAAGTAGATTGTCCTGTGGCCTCCACTCCAAGCAATAATATTTTCAGTGCTTATCCATAGATTTTTGCAACCTATCTGAACTTCTCTGGCCTGCCCAAATATCTCAGCCTAGAAATCCCTGAAGACCTGGCTATTCTGTAAGATTTATGATTCTTCTCGCTTTTAGTTAAGTAGGGACTGCATCTGTCCTCTGGTAGATAAGTATTTTCAATTCCACTGTTGTCTGAAATACAGTGGTATGTTTTTGAAAGAAACAATGCAGTGTAGAGGAAGGGGCATTGACCTGGGAACCAGCGCTAACTCAGCTATTAACTACTTACGTGACTTTGGTAGCCTTAGAATAGTCACTTGCTCTCGGTGGCTCTTAGTTTCCTTATGTGAAAAGAAATATCCACATCAGTCTATGTGGTTTTTAGATTGACATTCAATAGATAATTTACAGTGTCAGCAACGTATCTTTTCTCTACACAGATTGCATCTGAACTGTGAAATAGGTGCACATCGGATAGAATAGAATATGTCCTGGGCAGCAGCAATTAGAGATTCAAGCAGGAAACAGGTTGTGTATGTTGTGTGTGTGTGTACGGGTGCACGCAAAAGTGCATGCACAAGTGCATTATAATGCCTTTAAAATGAACGTTTTTTCATATTATTGTATGAATAACACATGTGCGGTTTTGGTTATTTCTTGCTGCTTCACAAACTGCCAAAACATAGTGCCTTAAACAGCAACATTTTATGATTTAATAGCTTTTTATTGATAATTTGGCCTCAAATGGATGGTTCTTCTGTTCCATGTACTGGGGCTGCAGTCATCTCGGGCTTCACTGGTTTAGTGAATCCAAGATGGCTCCACTTCCATGCATTGGTGGGTGTGGCTGGAAGGCTGGGCTCCCCTAGGACACTGGCAAGGCTGAGCCTCTTTTCTCCATGTAATCTCGGGCTTCTCTCTCTCTTTTTGATCTCTCTGTTCGGTTCCTATATGAGTTTCTTACATGGTGGCTCAGGACTCTCAAAAGCACAAAAATGGAAGCTATTAGGCATTTTTAAATCTTAGGCTTTATAACTTACACACTGCCTCTACTGCTTCATTCTTTGGTTAAAGAGAGAGTCACCCAGCCAGCCGAGATCATCTTAGGAGATAAGCTATCTTATGCTCTTTATTTATTTAAAAAATATTTATTTATTTATTTGGCTGTGCCGGGTCTTAGTTGTGGCCCGCGTGCAGGATCTTCGATGAGGTGTGTGGGATCTTTAGTTGCAGCATACGAGATCTAGTTCCCTGACCAGGGATCGAACCCTGCTCCCCTGCATTGGGAGCGAGGAGTCCCAACCACTGGACCACCAGAGAAGTCCCATTATGCTCTTTATTTTTTAAAAAAGATTTGGAAAATGCAGAAAATTGTAAATAAGAAAATAAGGTAAAAATTATCCAGGAATATTTTAAGATTTATTACGAAAAAAATAATTACAAAATAATATGCACCTTATAATACCACTTTGGGTTAAAAATGTGTGTATGTGCATACAAGGAAAAAAAATCTGCAAGAAAAAAAACCAAGAGATTTAAAATAGTTATTTTTGTTTTGTGGAGTTATGAATGATATTAGTTATTTATTTTTATTTATCTCTATTTTCTAACATTTCAATAATGCATGTGCATTACTTGTATAAAACATTGAATCAATTTAAGTCCTACCACCCAGTGATAGCCACTATTAATATTTGGTGGATTTCTTCCTACTCACTAAATGTTCTTTGAAAACATGATTTTACTTGTTATATCATGTTTTATTATATAGAGGTATTATGATTTATCTAATCACTTCCCTACTGCTGCACATTTAGGTTGCTTATTTACGTATGTGTGTATTGTTATTTTAAACAATATGAAGAACATTTTGGTACATATTTGACTATATCCTTTATGATTTTCTTACATTAAAGTAATAGAAGCGAAGTTTTGGGGTGAAGAGGTATGAATTTTCAAGTCTTTCAATAAATGTTGCCAAACTACTTTCTAGAAAGTTGTAAAAATTTGTTCCACTTTTTTATTGTCTCTGGTAGAAGCCCTAATCTGAATCAGGACCAAAAGTTGTAGGTTAACTGAAAAAATTAAGGTAGAGAATAAAAATATATATATATATATATATGTATATGTGTATTTATATACACATACATGTATATACACACATATTGTAGCATTTTTATTTTAACTTAAAACTTGTAAATACATGTGTGTTCATTTGTCAGCCTTCTGCTATATGGTCAAGGATTTTTCTTTGAATATGCTCCCACTTACTCAATTTCACTTTTGTTTAGTGGTATGCTGATAAGTGTTTAACAACCAACTCTCTGGAAAAAAATAGCTCTGATTATTGTGTTTGATGATTTCCGCAGTGTGAATACTCTCATCGTGTCCGCTTTTAAGCTACTACCATGGCACTGAAAGTGGAACTGAAAAGAAATGGGTAGCAGCACACCATTATACTATATTTCCACTATACAGAAAGAATAAGTGTAAATAACCTCAAGAGTATAGATAACTGTAAAATGTAAAATATTTAGGAAATGACGGACCTTCAGTATTTCATAAGTTTGTTTTAAAATGTAATTTATTTATTTCTAAGTTTGTACCACTTTATTATTAACGATGGTGGTATTTTAACAACAGGCTCACCAGATTCCTGAAAACTTGATAATTGGCTCTTGTGAGCCAGTCCCAGCTGGCTCTAGCACACTACTGGTTTTGTCTTTCGCTGAAACCACAACATAATGCATCCTCTATGATTTCCAGTTTTGGTTTCTTTGAAGTAAAAGAGCAATTTAACAAACACTTGTTATGAAATTTGAGTGTGGAGTCCTTCTGGATGTTTATGACTCCTGTTCTCAGCCGATCTTTTATGGTTGTTTCACCCACATCTAATTTGACATCTTTTTATTTAAAAGAAAAAATGTTTTAGCTATTTATCTTTATTGAATTACAATTTAATTTTCATGGAAATAAATGTCTTTTTTTTCTCTTTGCATTTATATACTACCATCACTGTTTTATGTAATGTGCAAAGTAGAGCTGGCATCAGCAAGCTTGTGAATAATTAATGATACTGGCTCTTGGTGAATGTATAAGTCAATTGGTGGGAGCAGAATTGCCCAGGTAGCCACAACTGTGAGAATCTCCTGGTTATGTGTATTCAACATGCCATGGGAATGGAGATGAGTTAGGCAAGGGCTGTATTTTGTGTGCTGTTTCTTTCATCTGAAGGACAGTTCTTTAGTAAAATGCCTAATAATGAGGTGGATAATGCAGATTTCTACCCTATTCCTTCCAGGGATGATTTATTTTACTGATTTACCCATGCTATTTCCCCCATGATCAAAAGGAAGGATTTGTGGGGAGATTAAGCAGAGTCATAGGGAAGGTATGTCGCAGCCAACTGGCCCAGGAAACAATCACATTTGTGACCCTATGCTCTAGGAGTCTTTACCACTGGATTTTAGCCAACTGAGCTAATGAAGCTCTTGACATTATATTTCTCTTGACATTTGTTTCTTCCACTTTATATTCCATTGAAGTGGTTATTAAGTCAAACAGTGTGAGAGACAGCATGGTCCTCCCAGAGCAACTTCAATTACCTCATTTTATAGAATTTCCCTCCAGCAATCCCACTCCTGGGCATATGTGCGGACAAAGCCATAATTCGAAAAGATACATGCACCCCTATGTTCATTTTAGAACTATTTACAATAGCCAAGACATGGAAACAACGTAAATGTCCATCAACAGATGAATGGGTAAAGATGATGTAGTATCTATCTATCTGTCCATCCATCCATCCAAAGGAATATTACTCAGCCATAAAAAAGAATGAAATAATGCCATTTGCAGCTACATGGATGGACCTAGAGATTATCATACTAAGCGAAGTAAGTCAGAAAGAGAAAGACAAATACCATATGATATCACTTATATGTGGAATCTAAAATATGACACAAATGAACTTATCTACGAAACAGAAACAGGCTCATAGACATAGAGAACAGACCTGCAGTTGCCAAGGGGGAGGGGGACCGGGGGGGATGGATTGGGAGTTTGGGACTAGCAGATGCAAACCATTTTATATAGAATGGATAAACAACAAGGTCCTATTGTATAGCACAGGCAAATATATTCAATACCCTGTAATAAACCATAATGAAAAAGAAAAATAAATAAATAAATAGAATTTCTCTCAAACTCTGTTCCAGGTCCATGCATCTCTTGTTATGTTGATGTATGTATCTCAGGAACTTAAAGTTGTAATGCCAACAAAGAATTTCCTGCAGAAGACTGACATTTTGTGTTATGTATCTGGACAGCCCCTCAAATGTGTACATGGATAACTGGTTTGAGGATACTAATAGTTAAGGAACTGGAGAAGAATCTCCAGTGCTACTTATTAGGAACCTTATAATCATGTTAGAAAGGTAAACAAGACTCCACTTAAGTGAAAATGTCAAGAGATATTTGTGAAACTTTCAGGTTTCCCCTGAGCCTCAAGGTAGCCAAATGACCAAAGGCAATTGGAAAGGTTAGTGACCGTCCCTTTGTTTTAAATAATTGTTGCCAGAAATGCCATTTCCTTCCTGCTTTCTGGCTGGAGGTTTCTTCATAACCTTCTGTAAAAGAGGTTTTAGAATTGTTAGGACTTGAAACATACTCTTTGTGTCTGTGTTACCTACTTCGGTGATCCTTACTTTTTTTTTCTTTGCTAATTCTTTCAGGCCAGAGAACTAATTTAGGTCGGTCAAGAAAAGCTTTATAGGTCAGAGGCATTTCAAAGTGTTGACTTTAATAATAAATTTCGACTGTTTCATCAA
Organism: Lagenorhynchus albirostris; assembly: GCF_949774975.1. NCBI lineage: Eukaryota > Metazoa > Chordata > Mammalia > Artiodactyla > Delphinidae > Lagenorhynchus > Lagenorhynchus albirostris. The sequence goes on from NC_083116.1 coordinate 49,064,855, forward strand.
TCAATGCTATTAAAACTCATCTTCTTTCTAGGATCAGTATTTTAGAATTAGCTCAATAAGTTTGAACATTTTATCCTTTGACTTTTTCATACACAATTGCTAATTCCAGTCTTATCTTTATTCATGTCATTCTGCCTACCAGCTAATTTTTTCCTTATCAATCATTCTTTTTAATTTCTGACAGTCTGGATTCTTTCAGTGTGAACCTGAAGTAAAGGTAAAGTTTTAGCATGACTGAAAGGATTAGTCTAACTACTCTATGTTATAAGTCACAAGGGGACGTAAAAAGTGATCAGGGCCCATGCAGTGTTTGTGAGGGTAAGTGCTCCCTGGTTATAGCCAGGGAGGCTTGCCAAGGGCAACATTCCTTAGGACTAAGAAACTGGGGAAGAGGCAATGGCGAGTCTCTTGAGACAAATTACATTATCTTTTTAATCCTTGTGGCTTTGAGGGTGTCAGAGTCACTTATCTACCAAGTCCCATAGTTATCAAGAAGCAGTGCCGGGCTTCCCTGGTGGCGCAGTGGTTGAGAGTCCACCTGCCGATGCAGGGGACACGGGTTCGTGCCCCGGTCCGGGAAGATCCCACATGCCGCGGAGCGGCTGGGCCCGTGAGCCATGGCTGCCGAGCCTGCGCATCCGGAGCCTGTGCTCTGCAACGGGAGAGGACACAACAGTGAGAGGCCTGCGCACTGCAAAAAAAAAAAAAAAGAAAGAAAGAAAGAAGCAGTACCAAGACTCAAACCTGATTCTTTCAGGTGTCAAATTCATCTTGCTTTCCAATTTACAGTTACTGTGGCTGTAGTAGAGAGGAAATGCTGCTTCATGCCACTTTGATCTGATTGTTTGATCTTGTAAAAGTGGATTTCCAAGTTTTATTTACAGTGACTCAGGCATTCCTTTGGAGGGCTAGGCAAGATTGGTACCTAGGAGTCATCGATCTATTCATCTGCCCCATCCACTTAGTAAGCCCTGATATCCAGAAATCAGTCTGAAGACAGCATATGTGAGTCTTACGTATGCTACTTCAGCTTGGACTGTGACTCACAGCTAGGCCTTGTTCTGCTGTTGGAGAACATCACAGGACATGGACACCAACACCAGACAAGGTCACTAGGAGACTATCATGGAGTGAGAACAAAACAAGGTCACTGTGCAGCCCGCACAACCCCAAATGCCTCCCTCTCTCTCAGCTACAATGAGTGAAGCTGACTCTTGAACACCATGGGGTTGAACTGCACGGGTCCACTTATATGCAGATTCGTTTTCAATAAATACATACTCTAGTGCTACGTGATGCGTGTGGGGTGAATCTGTGGATGCAGAATCCAGGACATGGAGGGCCAACTGTAAAGTTATATGCGGATTTTTGACCCCACAGCAGGTCAGCACCCCTAACTCCTGCGTTGTTCAAGGGTCAAATGTATAGCCTTAACCTCGTCCAGCCTGCCCACCCTGTAGATAGGATTCACTGAGGCACCCAATCATAGAATTGTCCTGCTTTCTGCTCGCTTCAAATCTAGAGGGAACTTCTGCTTCCTAAGACCCTCTCCCAAATTGTACATCCTAATCCCCAATCCTGTAATATGTTCTTTCTAACATCCTCTTCCTGAGATGTTCCCTTTGTCATATGTTCTCCCCTGCTGCAACAAGTAATGTGCCCAACTTGTTCAACTTACAAGTGTGTTCTTGGTGGTCTTTGACTGAATAGAATTGACATTAGGCTCTCAGGATGGACAGGGACTGTTCTGGAGATTACTTCCTGCTTGGAGTATCCAGTGAGCAGTTATCCTGATGGAGGTGGCCAGAGCCCTCTCTCACCTAATTGGTGCTATATGAGATAGAATCCTGAATTTCTTAGTGGACCTTCAGTCCTGATTTTAACTTCTGGGCATCATCAGCTATAGCTCCACAGTTGGGTTTCTCTACAGAGGAGGGGCTCCCAGTGGGATGGTGGGGTTAATGCAAATAACAGTGGACATGTTGTCAGAAAACTTGGCTTCTAGTTTTGTTTCCGTTGAAAAATAGCATTGTGAGCACGGTCAAGTTGTTTAAGCTCTTTGGTCCTCGGGGTTTTAGCTTTAAAAGGAAAGGGTTGCACAGTAGAAGTCTCTGAGTGTCCTTCTAGCTCTAACATTCAGTGATTCTTTTATTTGAAATCCACTATGGGGATGTCATCTCCTCTCTCTAGTAGGTAATACCATATCACTCTGAGGAGTTTTGTAATGTGACTAACCCAAAATACTCAATTCTAAAAAGATATCTGAAGTACATAAAGGTATAGTTTGTAAATTTTTTCACAAATATTTGCAGACAGTTGGCTAGCATAATTGTTTCTGGTGTAAAAGCAGACATTGTTAAAAGATAATAAGAACCAGATAAATCTGCAGGGACTCTCTTAACTCCGTGTCCAGAGAATCAGTGCTAATAAGTCAAATTAGTCATTTTTATTTAGAAGATATAAAAAGGCATATGGTTTCATGCTGTACCAGCTGTCATAAAATTTTGGAGAAAAATGTTACTTACAAAGCTTCTAGGGGGAATGTTTCATAGAAGTATTTTAACCTTTATAGCTTACAAAATAGGTGGCTTCCTTTCTTTGTAAACTATATTTTTGGCCTAAATTCTCTTTAACAACAAAGGGTTAGCAGGAAAGAAAACACACAGCTAGGAGAAAAATAACAGGACTGCCTTCTAGTGAAGTACCTGTTATATGTTGCTTTTTTTTATGAAGCTAGGATTTTTGTGTGAGTCTAAAATGTGTTGTGATGAAAGATATTTAGGGATTTGTTTTCAGGTAAAATAAGTGTAATTTCTAGAAAGCTGTGCTCCTCTGTTCAACCTTCACGCATATATGAATTACAATGGTAGCCACAATGTGTACATACTTTATATTCATGCTTGAAAAATCCCTACCCATATGCAGGGTCCTTCCATTTTTTTGCCTCTCCTCCTTTATCCTTATTGAATTGTGTCTCTGCATGATTGTAGAGTCAAAAGATCTTCCATCTACTGTAATTTATTCTTCTGACAGCTTCTCTATTCTTTCTCATTTTCTCACTTCTTTTTTTTTCCTCCTGTTTATTCACCTTGCAGATTCAGGGTTTTTTCCCCCTTTTCTTTTCAGTTTTTCATTAAAAGAAACCAGGTTTGTAAAAGAAAGGACAGGGTTTGAAACAGAAATCTAGAATCAGAGATTTACAAGTTTATATATAAGAGCCTGACATGGCAATTGTGGTTGGCCTCATGCCAGGAAAGAAAGGTATAATAAATCACAAGAGACTAAGTTAATGAGAAAGTTTCTGGAAATAATCAGAAAAGAGGGTGGAGTTCTCAAAAACTAATAGGAGAAATTGAGTCATTACATATGAACGGTGTTTATATGGTTAAATAATATTTGGAAGGTATTACTTAGAAAATCTATTGATTTTGCTTGCCTAAATTCCAAATTTAGTGTTAGGGTTGTCATAGCAACTTGAATATATTTCTTCTTTGAAATGATTAGTTATGCAATTGTAGAAAGCTTTTTATCAATTTTTACCATATATTACATAGGGGCCTTTATGTCCTCAGTTGCTTTGAAACAAAATTTCATTTCATTTCTCATCTTTTTCATTATACTGAGACTTACGTTTTCTCACACTGTGCATAATATATTGTCTATAAGTCTATCAGATAATGCATTTATTAAATAGTTGACCTTTTCCATTAAGATTAGAGCAGTGGTCCCCAAATTTTCAAGGATGAAGATTTCTTGTACATATCAAGATAGTTCTTTGGACTATCCCCTCTTCACCCTTCTCTCCATGAAAATAGCTATCATTTTCTGTTTTCCTTTTATACTGTCATATAGCTTCTATTAATTCAGTATTGTTTTAATGAGCTTGAATTTTATTAATAACCATGAAAACTTCTGCATGTGTTAAAAATATTATTATTCAGTTAGCAGATCAGTATACACATGGATTGACAAGCTCTTTATAAGAACTGATTAGCATCTATGGTACTCAGATTGGGAATCACTGGTTTAGAGCTTGACACCTCTAAATTGTCCCCTCCTTGCTTTTGTTGATTTAATTCCTAAAGTGGTTCTCGGGACTGACTCTCCAAATCTGAGCCTGTAATTTTAGGTGGGCTGTTCCTAAAATGGCAGTAGTATGGAATCGCATTTTTGACCACCCTCCTTCTGTTTTTTGGGGTTTTTTTTTTACAAATTTATTTATTTATTTTTGTCTGTGTTGGGTCTTCATTGCTGCACGCGGGCTTTCTCTAGTTGCGGCGAGCAGGGGCTACTCTTCGTTGCGGTGTGCAGGCTTCTCATTGTGGTGGCTTCTCTTGTTGCAGAGCACGGGCTCTAGGCACACGGGCTTCAGTAGTTGTGTCATGTGGGCTCAGTAGTTGTGGCTCGTGGACTGTAGAGTGCAGGCTCAGTAGCTCTGGTGCATGGGCTTAGTTGCCCCGCAGCATGTGGGATCTTCCCAGACCAGGGCTCGAACCCGTGTCCCCTGCATTGACAGACAGATTCTTAAGCACTGTGCCACTAAGGAAGCCCCCCTCCTTCTGTTTTTGCCTTGAAGTTTTTTATGGGAGGTGGGCATAGGAAAGCTGGATGAGATGGTCGCCAATTAATGGGAAACGGTGAGGGTTGGGTGCTGTGTGTTTTGAGCTGAAGCAGGGCATTTCCTGCCCAGGAGAAAATGAGTTGAAAAGAACAGGATTAGAGAGCCAAGGACAATTCTGTGGAGGATAAGTTGGAGTTTAAACATTGAGAAAAGTGCAAACAAATACCAAGTCTAGAGGTAGAATCAGTGTCAGGATTGCTAAGCCAAATATTCAACAGTTGAGTTTGGAAAAGACTAGGTTAAAAACAGGAGCAAGTATGATACTGTTTTTTATTCTTCTACTTTTGAAATTGATCCAGATTTGGCTGTTTGTTTTTAATAAATTGTGAAGGGCTAATTGGCTTACCGTGTAATGTTTTCCATTTGGTCTTCCAAAGTATATAGAAACTGGAAGGTTAGTTTGTTCTCCTTTTTATAACTGAAAGCCTTAATGTTTGTTTGGTTATATCATAGGGGGCAGGATAGTAGGTGTTTGGACTGGAAAATCCATCTCCTGATCCATAATTCTCAAACCTACATTTTATAAGTTTTACTAATACAAATTACACCCTTTACCTTTTCTTAAACCCTCCCCTGTGGCTTTTCCTTCCCACAGAAAAATAATCTGTTTTCTATCTACAGGCTATTTAGACAACTGCATCTAGCTGTCATGTGGCTATGTGATGTTGGACATCAGGGAATTCTATGTAAATTCATGACCTCTACTCTGATCCTTCTTTCCTGGTGTGGAAGCTGAGGAAGGCTTGGAGGAGCTCCCCAGAGTTGGAGCGGGAGTTAGGAGGATTTCTCTACAACAGCTGTGGTACACTGTGCTAATGGACAAATATCAAAAAGCCTGAATGTCAAGGGGCAAACCTAGAGAAGTGAGTGTAAATTGGACGTTAGAGCAAGAAGGCCGATGCGAAGTAAAGTTAAATAGATTTGTTTACTGCATCACTTATCACAGTATTTCATATGATGATGTGAAGTGTGACTTTTCTAGATGGGCATAGGTTATGTCCTCTTTTCAACCTTATCTGATGGTTGACTCCTTGACTATTTGTAAGTGGTATAGTGGGGGTAATACCTTGCCGGACATTAGTGTTCCATGGAACATGGCTTGGAGAGTGCTGCCTTAATAGACATAAAATTTAAAATATAAGTTCTGCTAACTGTGCATTCATGTATTTTTGAATGTGGAGAAGTAGATCTGCTTTAGAATGAGCAGAGCAAAACTAATGTAATTTAATTTGTTAAGGTCTGTGAGCTGATGTGGCACATCAATATGACATCCTAAAACTGTTGGACTTGCACCGTTTCAACCAATTTCAGGTAATAGGGTGCTAGGATGGTGGCCACAGTGAGAAGGGAGACACACTTGGGCCACCCTGGTCGTCATGGCATGTTCTCTATCAGTGTAAATAGAAACCCAAATCAATTTCAAAGCCTAAGTAATAGCAGTGAGTTTCCATACAATTCACTTCTGAAATTCAAATGAATTCCTTTCCTTGAAGTACCACAAAACATTACTTTTAAATCCCCAAATGTTCTTTTTGTCCTCAGATCTCTCTCAGCGATTGCATTTTTCCTAACACAAAGAAAAATCATCTGTTTACATTAACTGGCAAGGCTTACCAGTCCTATTTACATCACTCAAACCAGTAGGTCTGGAGGTACTTTTCCTTACGAGAATTTACAAATGTTACGGTCTTCTTCCCTTCTCTCTAGTCACCTTTCAAGGACAAAATTCCTCTTAATTAAGAGTTTAAACTTGTGAGGTGGTATGTTTCAGTTGTCAGAATTAATGTCAGTGTGCCTTCGTGTGCGGAGACATCTGTTCAGAACACAGGTCACCCTCTCATCCAGTTAATTTATACTTGTTGGACATGGCTGCTCCTTTTCCTCTCTAAGGATGTCATCATTGGCTTCAGGCAGATATCCTTCTAAGGATATTCCCAGTTGAGAATATCATTTCATTAAACCTGTCTCCACATTGTTTCCTAACTCTTTTGCAGGATGGAAGAAGAGATATCAGGTACAAAGACTCAATATTAATGAACTTCCTTGAACAGGTTCTGTAGCTGGGGGTCTTTGGCCAGCCTCCCAAGAAGGCAGAAAATCTGCTGCAAACCCAGTTTGGTTTGAGATGTGTTGATAAGAGCCTGTAGTCCCTCCAATGCTTGGCATTTACCAGTATTTCCTCTGTTGGGAATTTATTCTTTGGAACTTGAAGATTTCAGTCTCTCCAAAGATCTTTACTAAAATGCAAATACCTCACAGAGAGAGGGGGTGTGATAAGGTTTCTTATTATCTAATAATTCAACTGATTTGAGTTTGACTTTCTTGGCAAGTAGAGTCCAGAGCAGGGATGCATCCAAGTATTGTATTTAACCTGAAACTTAAAGAGGAGGGCCCTTTAAGAAAGAAGAATAAACATTTACTAATTAAAAAAATTAGATTAAGGTTCTGGGAAGGGATCCAGGCAAGTTAGGGGCCCTAGAGCCTCATTAACTTCATGGTGCATCCACCTCTAGTCTAGAGTAGTGATTATCAAACTTTAGGGTACATTAGAAGCATAAGGGGGAGTTTCTTTACAAATGTAGATTCTTAAGGCGTACCCTTCGAGCTTCAGTTTCAGTAGATCTGAGTTGGAGCCGTGGAACCTTGGAGCCCAGGAGAGTCTGAGGTATATCCCACACTTGGAGAAACACTGTCGAGAAAAGAAGAACACAGGGTAGGCACTTGAGGGAAGGAGTAGGACCTTGCCATCTAGGAATGAGAAAGAAGGAAGAAGCCAAAGATAACTCCTAAATAAGGCAGTGGTACTCATCACTATATGGCGCCAGAGCCACATCCACAATCACTTACCACATATGGCTCCTTTAGGTCTTGTTTTCCTCTGCAGTCAATATACAAATTCTCTCAGATGTCCCCCAAATGAACGGAAACCATAAAAAGTCTCAATTTAGTGAATTTACTTATTGCATCTGTTTCTTTTGCATATCTAGGATAAAGCAACAGGAAATTCAAGCTTTTCTCATAAGGAATCATTTTTATTATTTTTTAATCATTTTTAAAAAATTGAAGTGTAGTTGATTTACAATGTGTTAATTTCTGCTGTACAACAAAGTGATTCAGTTATACATATATATACCTTCTTTTTTGTTATATTCTTTTCCATTATGGTTTATCATAGGTTACTGAATATAGTCAGTATATACAGTACTATATAGTAGGACCTTGATGTTCATCCATTCCATATGTAAAAGCTTACATCTGCTAACCCCAAACTCCCACTCCATCCCTCCCCTGACCCCGTCCCCCTTGGCAACCATAAGTTTGTTCTCTCTGTCCATGAAGGAATCATTTTTATTATTGAAACAAGGACCCATATGCTGTTTTATGGTATCTCCCTTTCTCAGAAATTTTCTAAGAAGGTTAGGTGAGATCTCTGCAAGGGAGATGATGAATGATTGGACAGAAAGATGGACAGAAGGTAAATATACTTCACTTGTGGTTCAAGATGTACTCTCCCATTCTTGGAAAACTGGATCAACAGGGCTGTTAGGAAACTTTGTTTAACATTTGGGGATAGCAGGAGTTTCCTACTTATATGCCCCTGGATTATAACTATTAAAAATCGATGGATATATGGATAAGGATATGTTGAAACAATATAATAAAATGTAACTTGTAGAATGTGGGTGGTGGGTATATGGACAATTAAAAAAAATTAGAGCAAGCCTTCCAGACACCAAATACTTCATGTACATTATCTTATTTATGTGTTATAAGTATTAATAGTCTAATATTACAGATGTGGAAATGTAACCTCAGAGAACCCTGCTTATATACACACAGCGAATAAATGGTAGAACTATGATGTTGCACTTAAGTTTGTCTGACTCCCAAAGTTCACTGTAGGTGAAAGTGCTTGCTTTTGCTGGGCTCTGTTATACCCCTAGGGACTGAGCTTCTCCCAGTGGGAACATGATTGTGCTGAAAGAAATATTTCTGTTTAGTTGGTGTCATAGTAAGAGCCACATATGATAAGATACGGTGCAGTTACTAAACTCTTATAATATGCTACTCTTATACACAAATCTGAGCTACCTGCTGTGTGCCAAAGAGTCATGGTATTAGGGTTCTTCAGAGAAACAGAACCAACAGAATGTGTACATATATATAGAAAGAGATTTATTATAAGGAATTGGCTGATACGATTATGGAGGTTGGCAAGTCCAAATTCTGTATTGTGGGCTAGCAGGCTGGAGATCCAGGAGAGCCAATGGTGCAGATGAAGTCCAAGGGCAGTTTTCTGGAGAATTCCCTCTTGCTCAGGGAGGCCGGTCTTTTTGTTCTATTCAGGCCTTCAACTGACTGGATGAGGCCCACTCAGATTATGGAGGTCAAACTGCTTTACTCAACATTCACTGATTAAATGTTAATCTCATCCAAAAACCCTTCACATTGACTCATAAAATTAACCATCACAGCCATCTAAATCATGGTCTTCCCTTTTCTATTATGGAGGACCAGCTCTGGGTGGGGCAATAGGCCTTGCAAGGCATCCACTGGAGTCAGGTGCTTGGCATATGGAATCTTTTTATAGTTAGAAGAGACCATCTGCTCCTGCTTTTGGATATTCAGAAACCATCTAGCAACAGTAGATCCTAAAGTCGTGAGTGATTTCTGTCCCTGAGATCGCTACTGTAAGCACGGACATACTTCCCATCAATCACGGTGCTGAGATTTCCATAAGATTTTTTCTTAATTCCTAGGTCTCCCTCAACCGAAGTATGATTTATCCTCCCCATCAATAGAATATCACTTTATTTTCACATTTATGGTATAGTTTATTACACTATAAGCTCTTAATATAGGTAGTTCTAAAGACATTTCATTCACCTCTTCCCCCCCACACACCTGAAAGCCACTAATCTGTAAGCCACTTGAGAGCAGGGTTGTGTGTCATTTATCTCTGTGTCCCTCATTGCATCTAGCCATGAGGCTTACTCATAGTAGGTGCTCAACGGATATAGTTTGGAATGACTTGAAATGTATTTGTGGGGCTCCAAAATAATGCTGACCAGTGCCTACTTGAAGCAAATTGGAAGATACACTTATAAACTACAGCCTGATAACCGAAGCATTTTCAGTCTTGTTCCTGTAGCTCCCCCTAGTGGGAAGGTAGCCAAATCTTTTGGCTGTAGGATTACTTGCACCATTCCTGCCAGAAACGACAAACAGGAACCACTGCCAAACTAAACACAAAACCTTTTGTAGGAATTATATAGTTTTTTTAAAAAAATTTACTTTGTTTTTAGATTTATAGCTGGGTCCTAAGTTTCTAAAAGGTATATTCAGCCTGTGTTCAAATCAGCTTGGATTATTTTGGGAGGGAGATTTAATCAGATAATATCCATATAAACCATGGCATTCCTTGCAGGCACAGAGCCAGGCAGTGCTAAGAAGAGAGCTATCTGGCTGCTTCTTGGAACTTAAGTGGAGTGAGCAACAAACATCTTTCCCCATCTCCCTGAGCTCCATCTTGCATTGCAGCTCAGCAGGGGAGCAGTGAAGTTGCTGCCGCCTGCTCTGGCCCCAAGCATCTCCCGCCTTTCCACCTTTTCCCCCTTAGGCCTCGGCAGTACCTTCTGCTGTGGTCCTGACAGGTAGGTCAGTTTGCTTTAGTCTGCCTGACTGACTTATGCTGCTTAAGAATCCCTTTGGCTTATGCTTCTGGTAGTCTGTACTTCAGATAAAAGACAGTGTTTTTGATTTTCACATTTCTCTGTAGAAATCATAGACTCTTCTCTTTAATCCCAGTGTTTTGAGGGGCTGTCTGGGTATTATGTATGCATGTTTAATGATTCATACTCCTAGGACTTTGAATTTGTTCTTAACCGAGCTGTATCTGTTCCTTTATAGAATTTTAGAAATATTAAAAATAATGTAATAAGCCTTTGCAATGCCTGCTTTCAAGAGGTTGATTGCAACAGTTTTTTTCTTTTTTAAACCAACCGATGCACAGAACTGCACATTCTCCAAGCCTACTATATATAGGGTAAAAATCTTCAAATGGGAAAATCTTCCTTCTTGGCTGTGAGGAACATAATTAACTATCTGCCCACTGATCCGTACCAGTGAACGTGATGCCCCTTAGCTTTTCTGAGGTTATGCATAACTCTTGTCTCTCCAGCTTCATAAACTGTGGAATAGGCTTTCTGGAGACAAAAACCTGAGAGTGAATGTTATAACATGAATCAGTCCTGGCTACGAATTTGATGTAGTGTTGCTGGAATTGACAGCAAAAGGCAACATTAATCCATATACTAGTGCAGCAGTGGTTTCATTTCATCCCTTCGCAACTACGTGACTTGGAATATATTTGTGTTTTCATTTTATTTCAGTCTGAGCAGACAACATGGCACCTTTTGAGACATGACATAGGTTTGAAGCAGTACATACCTTCTTCATTAGAGAAGTAGTTGTAGGTTAGGACTTTGGTCTCACTACCTAGAAATTTTAAACATAAAATCATATGATAGGGATAAAAACTATCATGTATGGTTGACTCGGTTAACTAGAACTTCTGTGTCCCCACTTCTGGTTGTATCCTGCTTTGTCAGGGTCCCTTCTGTGCTCTTGGACAAGCTATAGGATTTAATTTTCTACTCTTCTTAGTTAAATTATGTGAGATTTGATTGTACATTGCTAAATTTACCTAGGAGTTAAGTATGTATTCTCCTCTTCATTTAATCTAGTGATTTCACATTTGATTACCATGAGATAATTAGAGATGGAAGTTCTGTGGTTGGTGGGGAACACAATCAACGGTTTAAAAAATTTGTTACAGATTATTACACACACATATTTATTGGAGAAAAATAATACCAACTAGAAGTGGTACTTTTTTATGGACAGAAATCCATAGCTGGCTAAATCTCTTCATCCTGAAACTTTTTCGAGAACATGTCATTTGCTCCAAATGCTCATATATGATAAGTAATTGCCTTTTAAAAAATCTGTATACTTTTCAGTGTTGATAACTGATTTAACAGAGAATACATGTAAGCATATGTGCTATTGTTAGTTTGTGTTAATGACTAACCTATAACCACACAATTGAGCATTTCATCAAGTTGTGTTTGAAGGGCTGGTTAGGTTCTCTCGTACCTGGGGAGGGTTTTCTGGCCCAACAGTTAATTAGCACTTGTCAGAGAAGACAAGTCTGTTGGCCTGGATACTTACTCCATCTTTGGACAAGTGGTAGATTACAGTCCTTGTCTAATTGACAGCTGTCTACAGCACATAGCCTATAAGTGACAGAGTAAATTTCAGACTGAAAGATGCTACCTGAAAACTAATAGCTAATATGGAATGTCAGTGTAAGGGAGGAAAAATAATTCTTCCTCTTTCTAGGATCCTGGCCGAGACCGCCCCCCACCCCATAATAAAGGACAGATTAACAAGAAAAAAGCAAATAGAATTTTAATTACATGTATACCTCTTATACACATGGAGATACCCAGGAAAACTGAGTAACTCCCTGAAATGGCCAAATACTATCTGTGGCTAAAGACAAAAGAAACTGTTGGGGGTGGGGAATCAGTAATGGGAGATGACCAGGAAAAGCACAGTAAACAAGGGTAAGGTTGTTATGCAGGCTTAAGTCATTGACTTCTCCATTGATAAGAGTTTCTAGAGATTTACTCATTCATCTCTTTGTGGTACAGAGAGGGAGACACCCTTACAAATGGAGAGTTCTTTTATAAATGTAAATTTCCCCCACAGAAGGGCAACTTCTGCTGTTTTCAGACATCCTACTGTGCTTGCAGTTTTTTAAAAAAATAATCAGCCTAAAATAATCCTTATGTCAAAGAGCCATATATCAGGGTGACAAATTCTGCTCCCCTCAGTCTTGCCTTTGAAACTTCCCTAGGAAGGTTTACAGTTCAGAAGCCAAGCTGATAGATTGCTCCATCTCATTGAACTGGTTTCGCAGTCCTTGAGAGTAGGTCAGTTCAGTTAAACAGTTGTATCTTATTTTAGGAGGCAAGTGAGGCAGCTGAGCTCCCAAAGTTAGGCCTGTATTGTGTAAGAAATCAGGTATTTAATAAGAGGAATTCTTTGGAAACAAAGGTTAAAGTTTGGCACAAATTATAAACCCAGCGTCTGAGTCCTGAGAGTTGCCAGCTGAGAAGAGTTCTAGATGTCAGGTTCAAAGCATCTTCAGATGGAGGGAGTGCAGGCAGTGGCAATTTGACAGATTTTCCTGGTTTGTAGTTTGAATGTCTCTGACGATACCATTGGGTAAAGTTTCTGAGTGGTTCATACTGCAGCAGGCATGAAGAAGATTATCTAAATATAAGTTACTATGATGATTTCACTGAAGTTTATATCAAGTCATCTAGCTTCAGTTTTCAGGGCTTCAGGAAAAAGGGCAGCTTTAGTTTTCAGTGATTCCAAGTCAAAAAGATGGGAGAAAATTGGAAATATTAGTTTGGAGATTTGTAGTCAGATATTTGGGGAAACTAGAAGAATTCAGGATCCAATCCAGTTTACAAGTAAACAAAGTCTCAAATACAATGAACAGCACTAGAATCTAATGTCCAAAAAGGTATGCTATTGAAACATAATTTTTCCTCTCTAAAATTACCTTCATTTCTACCAAAGATAACCAAATTAATACTAATTTGTTTGCAAAATAAAGTTAGATTTGATAAACTTGGCCTGGTTATTTATATAAGTACAGCAAGAATAATGATTGATCATATAGGCTCTTTTAAATATCCTGTGCTGGTGGGACTTCCATGGTGGTCCAGTGGTAAAGAATCTGCCTTATAATGCAGGGGATGCAGGTTCAATCCTTGGTCAGGGAGCTACGATCCCACATGCTGTGGGGCAATTAAGCCTGCGCGCCACAACTGCTGAGCTCGCACCCTCAACTAGAGAGACTGTGTGCTGCAAACTACAGAGCCCATGCACTCTGGAACCTGCATGCCACAACTACAGAGGCCATGTGCCCTGGAGCCCATGAGCCACAACTAAAGAAGAGAAAACCCACACACCACAACTAGAGAGAAGCCCGCGTGCCACAATGAAAGATCCCACATGCCTCAGCGAAGATCCCACGTGCTGCAACCAAGACCTGACGTGGCCAAAAATAAATAAAATAAATAAATAATTAATAAATAAATAAATCTTAAAAAAAATATATCCTATGCTGGAACTTCTCATAAGGAATCTCAGATTGAACTGTTAACAGCCTCTCAAGGCTAAGAAGCAAAGCCAAATACTTGCCATCAGACTTTGCCTGCAATACTTATAGGTTTGGGTGAATTCCTCTCTTCTTGAGGTCCCCAAATATCCTAAGGTTTCTACACCTGCCAGGAAATGACCTTCCTTACTCGGTAAGACTGCTGGGAACTCTGGAGACTTCCCTGGTGGTCCAGTGGGTAAGACTCCACGTTCCCAATGCAGGGAGCCCAGGTTTGATGCTTAGTTGCATCCCTTGGTTTCATGCCACAACTAAGAAATCTGCATGCTGCAACAAAGAAGTCTGCATGCTGCAACTAAAGATCCCACATGCTGCAACAAAGATCCTGAGTGCTGCAACTAAGACCTGGCACAACCAAAAAAAAAAAAAAAAAAGAAACGACTGCTGGGAGCTCTGTAAGGAAGGTACCAGGCTGTTTTTCCAAGGGCCTTTAGTGGCTCCATAAAGTCAACCTTAGCTCCTTAAAGCTGCCTCGTCATATCTGAGTCTATGTATACCTCTCTCAAATGTGACATTCCAGTCAAAGCCTTGGTAATATAACCAAATGTTTCTAATTGTGTCTTGTTTCAAGGCCAACACATTCTTATTGAACTTATGCTAAGAAATATACTGCTACAGAAAGAATACTTAAGAGTTTCTGAAAGCTGGAGGGCTCAGGTAGGGAGAAAAAGTAAATGTTTCATCTTTGTTCACAAAGATATATCTTACCAAATTTTTGATAGCTTAAGAAAAAAAGAGAAAAAGGTTTCCTAACATCTGGAAAAGCAAAACATTAGAGAACCAGCAATAAAGCAAAAAACCAGAAAAAATTATTAATCATCCTCATCAGTTAATTCAGTCCCATGTAATGAATTCTTCGTGATCTTGATCTTTTCTTAGCAGTTTTATGAATCGAGTTTTCCCTTAAGAGTTCTGCAAATTCTTACCCAGTTCAGTTTTATGATCTCAAGGTTATCAGGAACCTGTATTTGTTGAAAGTTCTATCTATGAGTCTTCTTGAAGATAAAGCGTTTTTGCAGGAATACTTTTGTAAAAGCATCTGAGTAAAATAATAACACTGTGTAAATGACAAAAAGACTTAAAAATGGCCATGGTAAAAGATCTGATGAGAGTTCATTACAATGCAGTTGACAAGGAAATTTGGTAATTTCTGTAATATATTTTAAGCTAATAACTAGAAATATGACTGATTAACATTATATCAGGACATTCTAGATTTGTAGGTATTACATACAATTTCTGGAATGCTTACAAACAAATACAACATAAAGAAGGCTTAGGGTCACTTCTTATTTGACAATGCTTCCCATGTAATTTAACATATTAAATAAACCTAATTAGTGTAATGCCTTCCTTTTTACAAGGCGAGAGAACAAATTTTTTGAAATGTTCTAGGGGCCCTCTGGAAACTTCAAAGTTCTTTTGAGGTCAAGAAAGACTTCATTTAGAATTTGATTTGGGGAAGTTTATAGAAAATATCAAAGAGTTTTGCACACTTGCCTAAATAGGATCACAGATCATTATGAAACAATACTCAATTATCCAGTTAATCAAAGTGACTATGAAAGATTTCAAAGGCAATATAAAAGGGTGCATAGCTGTAAGCAAAACTTACCTTTTTTAATATTTAATAACTCAGTTTTCCTAAATAATCAATAACCTGATATAAACAACACAGGAAATTATTTTGATAAAACAAAATCTTTGCTTCCTAGGCAGATATTAATTAAAAGGTAAAGAAACTTTCACAATCTGTTATCAAAAGCAGACCAAAAGTCTAAGAAGAGTTTGAACTTTTAAGAGAGATGGCCAAATTCTAATTTTGTACCAGCTTACTTTTGATATTAAGACTCATTCATTCTACTCTTAGCCAGTCCTGACCATACCAAAAGTCATTTCCAAAGATTCCTTTTCCATAAATATTCTGCAACTTTCTTTTTTTTTTAAACATCTTTATTGGAGTATAGTTGCTTTACAATGGTGTGTTAGTTTCTGCTTTATAACAAAGTGAACCAGTTATACATATACATATGTTCCCATATCTCTTCCCTCTTGCGTCTCCCTCCCTCCCACTCTCCCTACCCACCCCTCTAGGTGGTCACAAAGCACAGAGCTGATTTCCCTGTGCCATGCGGCTGCTTCCCCCTAGCTATCTATTTTACGTTTGGCAGTGTATATATGTCCATGCCACTCTCTCATTTTGTAACAGCTTACCCTTCCCCCTCCCCATATCCTCAAGTCCATTCTCTAGTAGGTATGTGTCTTTATTCCTGTCTTACCCCTAGGTTCTTCATGACCTTTTTTTTTTTGTTCTTCTTAGATTCCATATATATGTGTTAGCATACGGTATTTGTTTTTCTCTTTCTGACTTACTTCACTCTGTATGACAGACTCTAGGTCCATCCACCTCACTACAAATAACTCAATTTTGTTTCTTTTTATGGCTGAGTAATATTCCATTGTATATATGTGCCACATCTTCTTTATCCATTCATCTGATGATGGGCACTTAGGTTGTTTCCATCTCCAGGCTATTGTAAATAGAGCTGCAATGAACATTTTGGTACATGACTCTTTTTGAATTATGGTTTTCTCAGGGTAGATACCTAGTAGTGTGATTGCTGGGTCATATGGTAGTTCCATTTTTAGTTTTTTAAGGAACCTCCATACTGTTCTCCATAGTGGCTGTACCAATTCACATTCCCACCAGCAGTGCAAGAGTGTTCCCTTTTCTCCACACCCTCTCCAGCATTTATTGTTTCTAGATTTTTTGATGATGGCCATTCTGACTGGTGTGAGATGATATCTCATTGTAGTTTTGATTTGCATTTCTCTAATGATTAATGATGTTGAGCATTCTTTCATGTGTTTGTTGGCAGTCTGTATATCTTCTTTGGAGAAATGTCTATTTAGGTCTTCTGCCCATTTTTGGATTGGGTTGTTTGTTTTTTTGTTATTGACCTCCATGAGCTGCTTGTAAATTTGGAGATTAATCCTTTGTCAGTTGCTTCATTTGCAAATATTTTCTCCCATTCTGAGGGTTGTCTTTTGGTCTTGTTTATGGTTTCCTTGGCTGTGCAAAAGCTTTTAAGTTCATTAGGTCCCATTTGTTTATTTTTGTTTTTATTTCCATTTCTCTAGGAGGTGGGTCAAAAAGGATCTTGCTGTGATTTATGTCATAGAGTGTTCTGCCTATGTTTTCCTCTAAGAGTTTGATAGTTTCTGGCCTTACATTTAGATCTTTAATCCATTTTGAGCTTATTTTTGTGTATGGTGTTAGGAAGTGTTCTAATCTCATACTTTTGCATGTACCTGTCCAGTTTTCCCAGCACCACTTATTGAAGAGGCTGTCTTTGCTCCACTGTACATTCTTGTCTCCTTTATCAAAGAAAGGTTACCATATGTGCGTGGGTTTATCCCTGGGCTTTCTATCCTGTTCCATTGATCTATGTTTCTGTTTTTGTGCCAGTACCATACTGTCTTCATTACTGTAGCTTTGTAGTATAGTCTGAAGTCAGGGAGCCTGATTCCTCCAGCTCTGTTTTTCGTTCTCAAGATTGCTTTGGCTATTCGGGTTCTTTTGTGTTTCCATACAAATTGTGAAATTTTTTCTTGTAGTTCTGTGAAAAATGTCAGTGGTAGTTTGATAGGGATTGCATTGAATCTGTAGATTGCTTTGGGTAGTAGAGTCATTTTCACAATGTTGATTCTTCCAATCCAAGAACATGGTATATCTATCCATCTATTTGTATCATCTTTAATTTCTTTCATCAGTGTCTTATAATTTTCTGCATACAGGTCTTTTGTCTCCATAGGTAGGTTTATTCTTGATATTTTATTCTTTTTGTTGCAATGGTAAATGGGAGTGTTTTCCTGATTTCATTTTCAGATTTTTCATCATTAGTGTATAGGAAGGCCAGAGATTTCTGTGCATTTATTTTGTATCCTGCTACTTTACCAAATTCATTGATTAGCTCTAGTAGTTTTCTGGTAGCATCTTTGGGATTCTCTATGTATAGTATCATGACATCTGCAAACAGTGACAGCTTTACTTCTTCTTTTCTGATTTGGATTCCTTTTATTTGTTTTTCTTCTGATTGCTGTGGCTAAAACTTCCAAATCTATGTTGAATAAGAGTGGTGAGAGTGGGCAATCTTGTCTTCTTCCTGATCTTAGTGGAAATGGTTTCAGTTTTTCACCATTGAGGACGATGTTGGCTGTGGGTTTGTCATATATGACCTTTATTATGTTGAGGAAAGTTCCCTAGATGCCTACTTTCTGCAGGGTTTTTATCATAAATGGGTGTTAAATTTGGTCAATAGCTTTCTCTGCATCTATTGAGATGACCATATGGATTTTCTCCTTCAATTTGTTAATATGGTGTATCACATTGATTGATTTGCGTATATTGAAGAATCCTTGCATTCCTGGAATAAACCCCACTTGATCATGGTGTATGATCCTTTTAATGTGCTGTTGGGTTCTGTTTGCTACTATTTTGTTGAAGATTTTTGAATCTATGTTCATCAGTCATATTGGCCTATAGTTTTCTTTCTTTGTGACATCTTTTTCTGGTTTTGGTTTCAGGGTGATGGTGGTCTCGTAGAATGAGTTTGGGAGTATTCCTCCCTTTGCTATATTTGGAAGAGTTTGAGGATAGGTGTTAGGTCTTCTTTAAATGTTTGATAGAAATTGCCTGTGAAGCCATCTGGTCCTGGACTTTTGTTTGTTGGAAGATTTTTAATCACAGTCTCAATTTCAGTGCTTGTGGTTGGTCTGTTCATATTTTCTATTTCTTCCTGGTTCAGTCTTGGCAGGTTGTGCATTTCTAAGAGTTTTTCCACTTCTTCCAGGTTGTCCATTTTATTGGCATAGAGTTGCTTGTAGTAATCTCTCATAATGTTTTGTATTTCTGCAGTGTCAGTTGTTACTTCTCGTTTTTCATTTCTGATTTTGTTGATTTGAGTCTTCTCCCTTTTTTCTTGATAAGTCTGGCTAATGGTTTATCCATTTTGTTTATCTTCTCAAAGAACCAGCTTTTAGTTTTATTGATCTTTGCTATAGTTTCCTTCATTTCATTTTCATTTATTTCTGATCAAATCTTTATGATTTCTTTCCTTCTGCTAACTTGGGGATTTTTGTTCTTCTTTCTCTAATTGCTTTAGGTGCAAGTTTTGGTTATTTATTTGAGACGTTTCCTGTTTCTTAAGGTAGTATTGTATTGCTATAAACTTCCCTCTTAGAACTGCTTTTGCTGCATCCCATAGGCTTTGGGTCATCGTGTCTCCACTGTCATTTGTTTCTAGGTATTTTCTGATTTCCTTTTTGATTTCTTCAGTGATCATTTCATTATTAAGTAGTGTATTGTTTAGCCTCCGTATGTTTGCATTTTTTACAGATCTTTTCCTGTAATTGACATCTAGTCTCATAGCTTTGTGGTCGGAAAAGATACTTGATACAATTTCAATATTCTCAAATTTACCAAGGCTTGATTTGTGACCCAAGATATGATCTATCCTGGAGAATGTTCCATGAGCACTTGAGAAAAATGTATATTCTGTTGGTTTTGGATAGAATGTCCTATAAAAATCAATTAAGTCCATCTTGTTTAATGTATCATTTACAGCTTGTGTTTCCTTATTTATTTTCATTTTGGATGATCTGTTCATTGGTGAAAGTGGGGTGTTACCGTCCCCTACTATGAATGTGTTACTGTTGATTTCCCCTTTTATGGCTGTTAGTATTTGCCTTATGTATTGAGGTGCACCTATGTTGGATGCATAAATATTTACAATTGTTATATATTCTTCTTGGATCGATCCCTTGATCATTATGTAGTGTCCTTCTTTGTCTCTTGTAATAGTCTTTATTTTTAGTCTATTTTGTGTGAAATAAGAATTGCTACTTCAGCTTTCTTTCTTTTTTTCTTTTTTTTTTTTGCAGTACACAGGCCTCTCACTGTTGTGGACTCTCCCGTTGCAGAGCACAGGCTCTGGACGTGCAGGCTCAGCAGCCATGGCTCACAGGCCCAGCCGATAAGCGGCGTGTGGGATCTTCCCGGTCCGGGGCATCAACCCGCGTCCCTTGCATCGGCAGGCAAATTCTCAACCACTGTGCCACCAGGGAAGCCCTCCAGCTTTCTTTTGATCTCTCTTTGTATGAAATTTCTTTTTCCATCCCCTCACTTTCAGTCTGTATGTGTCCCTAGGTCTGAAGTGGGTCTCTTGTAGACAGCATGTATATTGATCTTGTTTTTGTATCCATTCAGCCAGTTTGTGTCTTTTGGTGGGAGCATTTAATCCATTTACATTTAAGGTAGTTATCGATATGTATGTTCCTATTCCCATTTTCTTAATTGTTTTGGGTTTGCTATTGTAGGTCTTTTCCTTCTCTTGTGTTTCTTGCCTAGAGAAGTTCCTTTAGCATTTGTTGTAAAGCTGGTTTGGTGGTGCTGAACTCTCTCAGCTTTTGCTTGTCTGTAAAGTTTTTAATGTCTCCATCAAATCTGAGTGAGATCCTTGCTGTGTAGAGTAATCTTGGTTGTAGGTTTTTCCCCTTCATCACTTTAAATATGTCCTGCCACTCCCTTCTAGCTTGCAGAGTTTCTGCTGAAAGATTAGCTATTAATCTTATGGGGATTCCCTTGTGTGTTATTTGTTGTTTTTCCCTTGCTGCTTTTAATATGTTTTCTTTATATTTAGTTTTTGACAGTTTGATTAATATGTGTCTTGGCATGTTTCTCCTTAGATTTATCCTGTATGGGACTCTCTGTGCTTCCTGGACTTGATTAACTATTTCCTTTCCCATATTAGGGAAGTTTTCAACTATAATCTCTTCAAATATTTTCTCAGGCCCTTTCTTTTTCTTTTCTTCTTCTGGGACCCCTATAATTCGAATGTTGGTGCATTTAATCTTGTCCCAGACGTCTCTGAGACTGTCCTCAGTTCTTTTCATTCTTTTTCTTTATTCTGCTCTAAAGTAGTTATTTCCACTATTTTATCTTCCAGGTCACTTATCCGTTTTTCTACCTCAGTTTTTCTGCTATTGATCCCTTCTAGAGTATTTTTAATTTCATTTATTGTGTTGTTCATCATTGCTTGTTTCCTCTTTAGTTTTCTAGGTCCTTGTTAAATGTTTCTTGCATTTTGTCTATTCTATTTCCAAGATTTTGGATCATCTTTACCATCATTACTCTGAACTCTTTTTTAGGTAGACTGCCTATTTCCTCTTCATTTGTTAGGTCTGGTGCGTTTTTATCTTGCTCCTTCATCTGGTGTGTGTTTTTCTCTCTTCTCATTTTGCTTATCGTACTGTGTTTGGGGTCTTCTTTTTTAGGCTGCAGGTTCGTAGTTCCCATTGTTTTAGTGTCTGTCCCCAGTGGCTAAATTTGGTTCAGTTGGTTGTGTAGGCTTCCTGGTGGAGGTGACTAGTGCCTGCGTTCCAATGGATGAGGCTGGATCTTGTCTTTCTGGTGGGCAGGTACACGTCTGCTGGTGTGTTTTGGGGTGTCTGTGGACTTATTATGATTTTAGGCAACCTCTCTGCTAATGGGTGGGGTTGTGTTCCTGTCTTGCTAGTTGTTTGGCATAGGGTGTCCAGCACAATAGCTTGCTGGTCGTTGAGTGAAGCTGGGTCTTGGTGTTGAGATAGAGATCTCTGGGAGATTTTCGCCCTTTGATATTACGTGGAGTTGGGAGGTCTCTTGTGGACCGGTGTCCTGAAGTTGCCTCTCCCACCTCATAGGCATAGCATTGACTCCTTGCTGGAGCACCCAGAGACTTTCATCCATATGGCTCAGAATAAAGGGGAGAAAAAGTAGAAAGAAAGAAGGAAAGAGGATAAAATAAAATAAAGTTATTAAAATAAAAAATAATTATTAAGAAAAAATATTTTTTTAAGTAAAAAAAAAAAAAAAACGGACGGACAGAACCCTACGACAAATGGTGAAAGCAAAGCTATACAAAATCTCACACAGAAGCATATACATACACACTCAGAAAAAGAGGAAAAGGGGAAAAAATAATATATCTTGCTCTCAAAGTCCACCTCCTCAATTTGGGATGATTCGTTGTCTATTCAGGTATTCCACAGATGCAGGGTACATGAAGTTGATTGTGGAGATTTAATCCGCTGCTCCTGAGGCTGCTGGGAGAAATTTCCCTTTCTCTTCTTTGTTCGCACAGCTCCCGGGGTTCAACTTTGGATCTGGCCCCGCCTCTGCATGTAGGTCGCCAGAGGGCATCTGTTTTTCTCTCAGACAGGACAGGGTTAAAGGAGCAGGTGCTTCGGTGGCTCCAGCTCACTCAGGCCGTGGGGAAGGAGGGGCACGGAGTGTGGGGCGAGCCTATGTCGGCAGAGGCCGGCATGATGTTGCACCAGCCTGAGGCACGCCGTGCGTTCTCCCGGGGAAGTTGTCCCTGGATCACGGGACCCTGGCAGTGCAGGCTGCACAGGCTCCCGGGAGGGGAGGTGTGGAGAGTGACCTGTGCTCGCACACAGGCTTCTTGATGGCGGCAGCAGCAGCCTTAGCATCTCATGCCCGTCTCTGGGGTCTGCGCTGATAGCCGCGGCTCGCACCCGCCTCTGGAGCTCCTTTAAGCAGCGCTCTTAATCCCCTCTCCTCGCGCACCAGGAAACAAAGAGGGAAGAAAAAGTCTCTTGCCTCTTCGGCAGGTCCAGACCTTTTCCTGGACTCCCTTCCGGCCAGCCGTGGTGCACCAGCCCCCTTCAGGCTGTGTTCACGCCGCCAGTCCTCGAAGCCCAGTGCTGGTGAGTGCTTGTCGGCACCTATCCTCTGTGTGGGAATCTCTATGCTTTGCCCTCCGCACCCCTGTTGCTGCACTCTCCTCCATGGCAACGAAGCTTCCCCCCTCCGCCACCCGCAGTCTCCGCCCACAAAGGAGCTTCCTTATGTGTGGAAACCTTTCCTCCTTCACCACTCCCTCGCACTGGTGCAGGTCCCGTCCCTATTCTTTTGTCTCTGTTTATTCTTTTTTCTTTTGCCCTACCCAGGTACATGGGGAGTTTCTTGCCTTTTGGGAGGTCTGAGGTTTTCTGCCAGCATTCAGTAAGTGTTCTGTAGGAGTTGTTCCACGTGTAGATGTATTTCCGATGTATCTGTGGGGAGGAGGGTGATCTCCGCGTCTTACTGTTCCGCCATCTTCCCTTTCACCCCCCTGCAACTTTCTTTTCTTTCAACAAAAATGCATCTCTATTCTTCATACCTTCTTTTACTGAAAACACACATCCTACTTTCCTTGCATACAGAGATGTTTCCCTTATTAGTTCTAGTAGTTTTAATTACACATATTGTTACCAAGTCCAAGCTCACTCTGCTCACCATATGACAGGCCAAGAAATCGGGAGACAAGGTGTTGAGGCAAGGAATAGCGACTTTATTTGGAAAGCCAGGCATCTGAGAAGGTGGCGGACTAGCATCCTAGAGTACCATTTTATCAGGGTCTTGATGCAGTTTCTTTTATAGAACAGAGAGGGGGAGGAGGTGAGTAAGTAAAGTAAAAAGGCCATAAGTCTTGCAAAATATCTCTTGGCTTGGCTAGCATCAGAGAGGGACGTGTTCATTTCTTCTTTTCTGCAGCCATTCACACATGGGCAGGGTCAGATTGTCTCCCTGTGAGCTGAAAAAAGGCAGTTTAGTTTAACGTTTAGGCATAGGGGTCAGGTCCCCAAGGGAGACCATTATGTATGCCAATAGCTATAGACAACATCCTTTTAGTGATTATGGTAACAAAAAGCAACAGAGAGCAAAGGTTAAAGTAAAAGAAACAGATCCAACATGGAGTCAGATTTTGTTCTTCCCTGTTACAATATGATAATTCTTTACCTTTAGAAACTTTAATTTTTAGTGAAAACTGAATTGTAAACAATTGTGGATTGTCTGTTACACCAGTATTCTTTAGATTGGCAAATTTATGAATGCATACGTTTATGAATGTACCCTTTTTAATAGCACAGTCTTTCAGTGTGGCACAGGAAATGTTTACTAATATACCAAAGTATCTTTATTTCCTCTGTAATAGAAAGCCAAAAGTAGATAAACCTATGTTTAGTAATTAATGTTTCACTATTTTATTTTATTTGGAAATGATCTAGGTGTTCAGCAAATTCCCATCATTTAAATTAACTTAGAAAAGCTCCAAAGTCTCAAGTTACCAAAAAGATTTTGGATGCTATTTTTAAGTATACATACCATAAAACATAATTATTGTGGCTTAAAAATCTTATCACATTTACATCTATCTAAATCATTTGCTCCCAACAATTATGTTTAGACTACTCACAAAAACTTTATGAGACATTAGACAAAGTCAGCCATCACCCCCAGCTATTTTTCTTGCTGACAAATTTTGTGAGATGTAAGATGAACTTATTTGACTAATAAACCCATGCAGAATAAAGGTTGTAAGTCTGCATTATATTCAGTGTTGATAATTCTAAAGAGATGTCTATTTGAGTTAAACCAACAAACTCAAACTAGCCTTTATTTACCAAAATTATTGTAGATCATGTGAACTAGAAAAACATTTGGATTAGTTTCTGTATTTCTGAGAGTTTTAGAATACCCAGTCTTTACAAGCACTTGCCTTCAATCCAACTAAATAGAACTCTTTATAAATATAGATGAATTTTGGCAATGCCATTTGAAGGTAGAAAAATATCACACATCTATAACATACATATATAGACACACGTAAACACACAGACACAAACAGAGACCTTATAGTTACTAATATTTGTGGAGAAGATTTTTCATTTGCCCAGTTTTCAAATAACCACCCCTTTTTTTGGATGAGAAACATCTTCCTACGGTTTGAATTACAAAAAGTATGGCTCTTAGGTCCTAGAGAAAATGGGGGTGGAAAAATCTACACATGGAGGCACAGAGGAAGTATCCAGTTTCCTCCAAGATGGAGTTTTGGGGGCATATTTGCCTATTATCAAAGGTCTAGGGTAATTACTATTTAATTTTTTTTCCTAAAGTCCAAGACAATTCTGTTTCTAATGTCTCAATGCCTATTTTGAGATGAATAGAGGAGGTTCGGTGATTGGTAAAGATAGGTGGGGTTTGAATTGCTCCTAGAGCCACATTTCTGGTTTTGTAGGGATTTGCAAGACAAAGACATTTGTTTCCATTTCCCTAAAGAACTGGACTGCTGCCTGAATATCTAGGGGCTGACCCACCTATCTAAATTATCTCCAATGTGCTTCTTTTCCTTTGGGTACATAATTTTATTGTATTTAGCTTGGGGAAGAAGGCCAAAAAAAAAAAATCCTCTCAGGCTCTCAGGCTCTGAATATCAGCTATTCAGGAGTCCAGACACACTGGTAACCTCTCATCTTATTTTCTGCCTTTTTATCTATCCACTAATCTCAGGAGGTAATCCATTTATAAAAGCTTTTTAGGATCCTCCCTGGGCTTAAGAAATTTTTAAAGTACAGCCCTTAGTTTGGGCTCTGACTTAAAGAGAATCACCTGTCACCTCTGGTGATCTTATTTTAAAAGGTAACTGTTTAGTAGTTTCTTCAGAGTGTAAAGGCAATTTAGACAAAGGATTATTAGAATGAGCACTCAAAGGAGGATAGAGGGGATTAGTAGGAGTTACATCAATCTTTTAGTCTTTTGTTTCTTATATCTTTAATTTTTCATTGATCTTTTACAACAAATCTTTCAATGAAGCTATTTTGGAATTTTGAAGCCTTTTGGAGGCTTCTGCATATCCCATTATGTTTGAATTGGAAGCCCTTGATTTTAAGAGCACTTCTTAAATGATCTTATCCAATTGGAACTTCCTCATAATGGCCATTGTAATTCTAGATTGTAATGACCCTGAGGACTGGCAGCAGTTTGGTAGGACCCTAGCCACAAATGGAGTTTAACTCACATTTTCTGTCTAGCCATATCTAGCCGCAAATGGGGTGCAGTCCACATTTCTATCTGGCCATATTTTAGAACCTCCAACCTGGAAGTTACCAAGCCAAGTTGTCAGGACACAAAACAAGCTTGGTAAGATTTTGCCATTTTTGTAGATATCTACTCCTTCTAGGAGTGCAGTTCTTAGACAAAAGATAACCAGGTGTGTTGGAAGGTGGTGTGCTTAACTCTTTGGATTTTAAGAAGGGAGGATTTACATTGGATGGGGAGTGTAATTTTTGTTTTGTTTTTTTTGTTTTGTTTTTCATTTTATTAAAGGAGTCCCTAGGGCTAGCTATTATACTTCTCTGTATCCACTTTTTAAAAAATTTATTTTTATTTTTTATTGTTATTAGTTTTTTGGCCACACCACATGGCTTGCAGTTCAGTTCCCCGATGAGGGATTGAACCAGGCCATGGCAGTGAAAGCCTGGAATCCTAACCACTAGGCCACCAGGGAACTCCCTGTATCCACTTATTTTCTTAATATATTTATTTATTTTGGCTGCGCTGGGTCTTAGTTGTGGCATGTAGACTTCTTAGTTGCAGCATGCATGCGGGATCTAGTTCCCTGACCAGGGATCAAACCCAGGCCTCTGCATTGGGAGTGAAGAGTCTTACCCACAGGACTACCAGGGAAGTCCCTCCCTGTATCCACGTTTTAATTTGGTCTTTCCATAGGTACAAATAAGACAATTTTTTAGGCTGAGAGGTCTGTAAAAAACTTGTTTTTAAATATTCCAATTCAAAAGATCCATTGTCTGGCCATTGACAAGTAAGCTCTATTAATCTCAATAGCAACTCAAACTGATAAGCCTTTTTATGACTTAACCAAGGATGCAGGAAGTGTTTCACAAGAGAGTGCAAAAAATAGCATCCCTCACAAGGTCCAGAGAGTTCACTACCAGAGTTAGAGTAAGAAAGCAAAGACTTCATTGTCACAGGCATTAAGAACAGTGTACTAGTGTAAGTGTATCTTTGGCTTCCCACAAGAATGTGAGATGCCTCCACTCACAGACCTGCTAATCTGTGACAAGAGGCAGGTGCTACTGAAATGGGACTTTTCCAGCACTAGTGAGACAATGAAGGTTGAGACCACAAAGGCCCTTTATGGACTGGTATCCCTTATGACAAACTCCTCTGAGAGCTTGCACAGTTGAACAAATGGAATGATGCTTCTTGGATCTGCAGCCTATTGGGATGCCCGCCAGATGCACGCTGGTACATGCATACTTCAATTGGTGGAGACCAGAGAGAATATTCTCACTTGTCATAAAGCCAAACTCTCAGGACATATGAAAAGACAACAGAGACCAAAGAAAGCAATGACCATCTCTGGGAGGATAAAGATCATAGCAAAAAAGAGTACTCATAAATTTTTACCAAAGTCTCTATACCCAAGAAAGTAATTCCACAAATATTTTCTCCTGTTAATGTAAATTTAGGGGAAAAAAAAGGATTTGTAACACTCTCACTTCCATTAGACCCTGCAGGCAGAGATCCAGTAGACTGACATGGTAAGAAATCTTACCTTCTAACAGGATATCAGCTGCAGCACCCTTGGAGAGGGTAGTGTCCAGTCATTGAAGTATCCTGCCAATTACGCCAACTGTTGGTGAGGGAAAACTTTCCCTTTTTCCCTTATAGGTTCTTTAGCTGGTTTAATAACTAAATTGATATAAGACAGATTAAGAGGAGAAGAAACAAATAAAAGTTTAATAACATGTATATGTGGGAGAGAGCCAGGAAAACTGAGTAACTCTCCAAAGTGGCAGAAGCCCTCACTTTTAATACCATCTTTGGTTAAGGACAAGAGGAGCTGTTGGGGGCAGAGAGTCAGTAATGGGAGATGACCAGGAAAAGCACAGTAAATGGGGTAAGGTTTTTATGCAGATATTTTTTTTAGTTAATTATATCCAATTATGGATGATATTGCAATCAATTTATTTCATTTTAAAATTTAATTTAATTTATTTTTTAATTGGGGTTGTTCCACAATGTTGTGTTAGTGTCTACTGTACTGTTATGCAGATTTAAGTTGATGCCTTCTGCATTGATAAGCGTTTCTAGAGATAAGGTCATACCCCTCTTCCTGGTATGGTGAGGGTGACAACCTTATAAATGGAGATCTCCCTTATACATGTATTATCTCTTACAAAAAGGGTAACTTCTAATCAGTTTTCAGAGCTTTTCCTGTGTCTGCAGTTTCTTAAAATAATCAGCCTAAAATAATCCTTATGTCAAAGAGACCTATTGGAGTGGCAAATTCTGCTCCCCTACATCATCTTTATACTGAGGTATTGGAGAGCATCCTATTTAACGTTTTAACTTGTCATCCCCCCCCTCACACACGCTTCATATCCCTTTCCCTGCTTTATTTTTGTTTTCTTAGCATGTATCATTATGTAGAATATAAACGTGTGTGTGTGTGTGTGTGTGTGTGTGTGTGTGTGGGTATTGCCTGTATCCCCAGCTAGAATGTAAGTTCCTTGAGGTAGGGATTTTTGCTTGTCATGTTCATTTGTCATAGTCCTGGTGCCTTGAATAGTACCTGGCATACTTAACAATGAAAAAATTGAATGAACAAAAGAAAGGGAGGACTAAAAGGAAGGAAGAAGGCAATAGGAAGGCATTGATTCCAGGGTCCAGAGGTTCTTTTTACTTTTAAAATTTGGGCCAAAATGTTTTCAACATTTATTTTTCATTAGGATAGAGGTGATTCAGGGAATACTATACTTCCTCATGAATGGAGAGAACTGCAGTCAAATAGAGCTATCTAATCTTAGGTGGAGGGTGAAACTGAGCAGGACCCTGTAGGGCCCTCTTGGGTGCAAATCCTTTTCATGTCTCCCCTTTCCTGTTCGTAGGAAATAGGCTTCATTCAACCTCCTAGACCTTCCTAAGTACCAAAGGGCAGATTCAAACAGTTGCTAATCATGGAAGGGAGGGAATGCACAAACAAAGGAGGAACAATCAAGAAACAATAGTACAACAATTAAAGTAGGGTCCTGGTTCCTCCTCAAGGAATATACATGACAGTATCTTTGAGCTCTTCTGCAGGAACTAAGCACCCCCCCCCCCAGGTGGAGGATGGTAACTTCAGGCTGAGCACAGATTCCTGGAGCACTGCCCTGCTATGTCACCACCCAGAAGAAAGCCAATCAGAAGAAAGCCACACCCCTTGCAGCCCTCACCCCAAATTTTGCCTATGAAAACTTTTCCCCGAAAACCACTGGGGTGTTTGGGTTTTTTGATCATGAGCCACCCATTCTCCTTGCTTGGGCCTGCAATAAATCTTTCTCTGCTCCAAACTCTGATGTTTTGGTTTCTTTGACCTCACTATGTGTTAGGCACAAGAACTTGCATTCAATAACAGTAGTACTTGTTTCAGTCTGCTTACAGAGGGGCCCATATCTTCTCTCTCCATCTCTTCTCTCTCTCAGTATGGGAGAGGCTTATTCGCCATTGTATCCCCAGAACCTAACCCATTTGATATTTATTAATTGTTGAAAGGATGAGCAATATAAAGGAATTATAAAACAAGTCGAGAGGATCAGAGACCAAAAGACTAATTCTATTACTAGAAAGTAATGAGACTGGATTTATTGTTTTTGTGTTGCTGGTAAACTACCTCTGAAAGCAATTTAATAAAGGTTTAAAAAGTGTTTTAACTATGATAACAGCATTTTAAATGTTTATCTTGGCCAAACGTAATTACTTTTAAGGAAAATATTCATTTGAATGTAGAAGTTATGGCACATTTGTCACCAAAAAAGTATCATTACATTATTGTATTCAAACCTTAAAATTGTTTCTAAAAAGGAAAAACAGTACTCTAGTGACAGTTGCAACCTACCATTAAATGACAACATGCAGAACTTGTGCCTGAGATGGAAAAGCTTTTTTTCTGTGGATTTAGGATCAAGCTCAGCCCTGGGTGCCTTTAAGTTTGGCCAAACCAAGGCTTTGAGGTTTTTTGACAATGAGAAGCAGGAACATGGTAAGGGATCAAAGGATGAAAATTTCAGTGCAAATCAAGGTTTGTTCATAAGGTCTGCTTTTGTGAAACATCAGGATATGAATGAAAAGGTTGGTACTGAAGAGATGGCAGTTCAACTTAGCCTTTCTGTTTGAAGGCAGCAGAAGAAGCAAGAAATTGTTTGCTACATGGCAATTTGCCTTAGCAAAAAAATGCAGACACCTCTATGATCATTTCACAAGAAATCATCAAGGGGCCCTAGGTACCCCCTCCCCAATACACTCCTTAAAAATGCCTGTGAAAATCTCCCCAAGGCAGAACATCTGAATAAACTCTTCTAATGAAGGTATTATTTCCAATTCTAATGTTTTTTGTCATAAATATAAAGTGGAAATTATGAAGAGTAAGCTAAGAGATATAAATGTATTACTAAATACAATTTTATATATTATCCTGACTAATCAATTTACATACTCTTTAAAAATCTTTATAATATGCAGGCATAAGGGAGGAAAAAAGTCTTCTTCCCTTTACCCTTCTACTTTTCAGCTGGGGTACCTGTAACAAAAGACAGATTAACAAGAGAAAAACAAGCAGAAGTTTATTAATAAATATATCTAATATGTACTTGGGAGAAACCCAGAAAAACTGAGTAACTCAAAGAAGTGGCTTAGAATTTGAACTTAAATACCATGTTAGGCCAAAACAAAGGAAGAAGGGTATGGGGGAGGCAAGTTATGGGAAAGTAAGCAGGTGACAATGTAAACAAGAGTAGGGTTTGTTATGCTGATTTAAGTCTGTGCCTTCTTCATTGATAAGAGTTTCTAGAGATTTGTGGTAATCCTTCTCTTCCTGGTACAGAGTGGGAGACATCCTTACAAAGGGAGATTTTCTGTGTAAATGTGAATTTCCCTCACAAAAGAGTAATTTATGCTGTTTTCAGAGCTTCTCCTGTTTCTCAAAATAATCACCTCAAAATAATCCTTATGCCAGAAGGGCATATTCGGGGTAGCACATTCTGGTCTCCTATCAAGGTCCATAATTTTAGTTAATAAAGTATGAAATTTGTGATTATTTAAAAAAAAGGGAACAGATCCTTGGTTAGGAAGGCTTCGTTGTTTAATTAGGAAGATCAGATTTAATTTAATTTTCATTTACAGCACTTTCTCCAGCATTAAAATTCATTATAAGTCCAGGAGTTCTTGTATTATGTTTTGAAATTAAAAGTAAGAAAAGGAACTGTACCTTGTTTACTTCTCTATCTCTAGCACCTAGCACAGTGGCTGGCATATAGTAGCCACTTAATCAACATTTGATTAAGATTGGTTAGTGCCCTGTAGCTTTGAATGCCATAAATTAATACTGCGGGAAGAG
Source organism: Lagenorhynchus albirostris (assembly GCF_949774975.1). Lineage (NCBI taxonomy): Eukaryota > Metazoa > Chordata > Mammalia > Artiodactyla > Delphinidae > Lagenorhynchus > Lagenorhynchus albirostris. Next base: position 49,096,023 of record NC_083116.1, read on the forward strand.
TTGATGGATCACTGGAAATTGATATACCATAATTTGAAGACTGCCAACATAGTGACAAGGAAGAAGTGTTCTAATTACAGACTTTGTTGTCAGAAACTTTGTTGTTACTGGTTGAAATAAAATAGGAGGTAAAGTTATACGCTTCAGAATCTTAGAAAAGATATCCAGTGAGCTCCTTCTCCTTGCCTTTCAAGTATGGTATAATATGACTCTTGAAACAAATACTGTTGATTGTTCACCCAACATGTGCTCCCTACTTGCCTTACTCTTTCTAATGAAGTTCAGATTTTGTCCAGGTATCAATCCTCTTTGATAAGGCCAACCCCATTTCAGGCCATAGGAGTTGAGTCCTAATTAATCTAAGATAATCTTGATAGGCCTATTTTCCTTACCAAAGATTGATTGGTAGAAGCAAAAGTATATGAAATAATTCAGGAAAGCCTTCTGGAAAATGTTTCTTTATTCTGCCTCTCAGAACTATTGCCAGTGTCATGCTACACACCTGGGGGGGAAGTCCACAGATAGAGAAGGGCCAAGAACAAGGAACCACGGAGAAGTAGATACAGAGCCTTGACGTACCATACTAGTGTCTGCCCTACCTATGTAAGATTTAAAACATCTTGCTTTTAAGGTCTGTTTGATGCAGGGTTTTCTGTTACTTGCAAACAAAGGCAACCTAACTGTTACAGCTCCCACATCTCTTGACTGGCATTGGGGTGTCCCTCCTTCTCTGACAGATGGCACTGTTACCATATGCAAGTTTATGTGCCCGATGCACAGTGAGGTCAAACAAACCAAAATGTCAGAGTTTGGACCAGTGAAAGATTTATTGTAGAGCGAAGCAAGGAGAATGGGTGGCTCATGCTCAAAAACTCCGAACTCCCCAGTGATTATTCAGTGAGAAGTTCTTATAGGCAACATTTGGGGTGAGGGCTACAGGGTGTATGACTTTCTTCTGATTGGTTTGTGGTGAGGAGGCAGGGTGGTGCTCCAGGAATCTTGTGCTCAGCCTCAAGTTGCCATCCTCCACCTGGGTGAGGGCCTTAGTTCCTACAGAATAACTCAAAGATATTGTTACATATATCTCTTGAGGAGGAACCAGGATCCTGCTTTAATTGCTGCACTATTGTTTCTTGACTGCTCTTCCTTTGTTTCTGCATTCCCTCCCTTCCTTGGTTAGCAACTGTTTGAATCTGCCCTTTGGTATTCAGGAAGGTCTAGGAGGCTGAAACCTTTTCCTACGAATAAGAACCAGGGGACATGGAAAGGATTTGTACCCCAGTGGGCCCCACAGTGTTCTGCTTGGTTTCAGCACTAGCGCAGCGATGAGGAAGCCATAAACCATGACTTGATGGTTACTCCCCTATGTCTAGGGATGTTTTTTCTAACTTAAGGTTGCAAGTGTAGGGGCAGAAAAAATTTTCCTTCCATTCTAGGTTCTTCAACTGGTCTAATAATCAAGTTGATATAAGAAAGATTAACAGGAGAAAACAAACACAATTTTGTAGCATACCGAAGCCCCGTAAAAATATGAAGACTCAAAAGGCAGCCAGGGGATTGAAGCTTATATAATATCCTGAGCTAAGGACAGTAGTTGGGATCTGGGGATACAAAGGGGAGGAAGGCCACTTACAGCGAGATGAGAGAAGATGTTCAGAAAACAAAGGTTACCCTGTTATGCAGATAAGTTTCTTAGGTAAAAAGTTATGTCTGGTCCAGGTCCCCTTTCCAATGTAAATTTAGGCAGTTGAGGGGGAGGTAAAGAGCTTTCCCTGAATCTGCTGGGTTTTAGCTCAAAATAATACTCATGCCAAAGTGGCATATTTTGGGGTGACAAATTCTGATCCCTTTCACAAGGAACAGCAGCAATCTCAATTTTACTCAGTCAGTGTGGCTATTGTAAAGGTAAGTGAGAAAGTGAGGAAGCACTGAAACCATTTCAGTACTCAGATAACCCATCTGCACATTTCATCTTTCATTTGACTGAAAGATCATATTCAGAATACTGTACAACCCTAGTGCACCCAAAGCAACTCTAGTACTAAATAATTCTCAGGATTCAGGTTCTCTCTTCTGCTTCTACTTCTTCCTACTGTGATTCTGCCTATGTCTATTGCTGCCACATCCCCTCAGCTCTCAACTTAATGGCTTTCCACTGCCTTGTAGACTCTGCTTACTGTATTGTTGTCATTTGCCTTTAAGCTTCTGTTCCTATTCTGTTGTCTGTGTCTCTTGATCCTTTCCATGGTCTTTAGAGTTTCAAATCCCCAGGTAAGATAATACCCTCATCTCCAGTATGAACCTGTCTTCATATTTGAGATGGTGCCATTATCCAATACAAAACTAGTGTTCCACAGAGGAATGTGTTCAGAAAATGGCAGCGTTAGCATGATCTGAGGGTGGAGTTTTTGACCCTCTAATGTCTAAAGGTCATCCATCAGATACTTATACAGGCCCAGTTGAACAGTTGGTGGTCTCAATTGGTTTGAACTGGGCAAGACAAGGCCCATGTTCCTGGAAAAACAGCTTAAGCAACTTACTATAGCGAGCCATACATATCCTCTATAGGGGGCGGTCAAAGGAGTCTTGTGATATATTGTCTAAGCTATGTGAAGCTTGGAGGGTATGCAATTTGCAAGAACAGTTAAGGCGAACTTGATTCATGAAGGCAGGTTACGGAATATTATTTATTAAGCAAGTATGATTTAAGGGATCTAGCTGATGACTGTCCTCGGTTTCAAGTGTGGCCAAGTTTGCAGTGTCATATAATACAAAACATGGAGGTTTTCTCACAGGAAACTACTTCTGGATGTTTCATTCAGAAGATGACTACATGTAGCAAATGCTTTAGAATATCAGAGCATCATGGCTTCGTGGCTTAGTTAGTACATTAGGAGATGAGAAAACATGAACCAGAGAAATATGCCCTTCTTTTTGACCTCCCATAGAAGTACACATACTTGAGATGATGTCATGATTTCTTCTTCTTCTACTAGTTTTTTCTCTTCCATTTTCCAAACATTTTCACTTGGCTAACTAGCCCTCCCCAAGTCTAGCAGTCTCCTTACCCAAATCCTCATCCCTATGTCCTACCATGATTAGCTAACTTATCATGCATCCCTTTTTCTCTACCCTGATCATGACCATTCTATTCCCTTGGTCAAAACATGGCAAAGGGAGATGTGTGTCCAACCACTGGAACTTTTCTTGGGTGTACTAGTAGGTGGAGGAAGAACTATCATTTATTCAGTAACTACTATATAGTAGGCATTGTACCCAGTGCTTTATGTGGTGAGAAAATAGCACCATTAGAGGCAGCTATCATGCCTATCCAGTTTGTTGTGAAAAAGTAGCCATAGCAGGCATTTAAAAATTATTTTTGGTGATTATGATGATGAAGTGTTTTTGTTGTTATTTGTGTTTGTAGTGCTAAATTGTATATGGGATTCATTTTCCTTAAGAGTAGTCAAAATATGTTCAGAGTGATACTCTTAATATGACATTGTTTTAGCCCCTTTCCGACTCACTTTGGAACTTTTCATTCCTGTTTTTATAAATGAGGAAGAGAAAAAGAAATCCTTAGCATAGTTATTTTCCTTGTTACTTTCTCTGATTGTTTAGTTTCTGTGTGCATCCTGAATATACCAGGTGCTGAAATGAACATGTACTTTCTAGGGGAGTTATATTTTGAAGTAATTAAAACATCCAATCTTGTAATTTTAAAAAATTGTTTGCAATGCTATGAGGGCTGATTTCCAGACATAGAAATTAGTTGAAGAAAATTTACTTTTAGAAAGTAAGAAAAAAGCTCCAACCCAGGAAGCAGATAGGATTCTCAGGCTGATTTGTAAGACAAAAAAGGGGTGGGTGATAGAGATAAGACCACTTGTAAGTAAAACAATATCTGTCTCAAGGTTATTCTTAAATAACCACACAATTCATTTACAGGTTTATTTCTATCTGTCTATTATGGTGCCTGTCACTAAGACATAGATATAAACCTGGAATTGCATTATTGAAATTGCTTTCTCAATTACCTTTCTAAGATAATTACCTTTGTACTAGGGAGTTTTAAAAATCAATAGTGTTCTTTGCAATATCTTGGTAACAGTTAATTAATATTACAACTCATTTTAACCAACAGTTGTTCTGCTTAGTAAAAAGATCTGTACTTTGAATGTCCCCAACTAGTGAGAAAAGCAACTGGGTAAAGTATATTTTTTGAAGGATGTAATTTAAAATAACTGCCTATTTCTGGTAGAGTTGAAAGCAGACTCCACAAACATTAAAGACTCCAACTGATGGGAACAATGAATGAAGTTGTCATTAGTTATTTTAATATCAGAGGCTCTGTAAATATTCTAACATGTCTTTGGTTTGTGTCGAGGCTTGATTGATTTTAGATTGTTCAACCATCATATTCTTGTGGTACCAAGAATCCTATCCAGTATTACTTGATAGAATTGCAAGTAATGTAATATACCAATACTAATGATATAGCTATTTCAACTCTTCTGATTCTGATCAATACGTGTTAATGATTATCTTCTAATGAATGGTCAAAAAATCTGGCTGTCTATAATTGGTCTCAAGTTTTTCACCCTTAGAATAGGGATAGACACTGAAGGTCTTAGTTGGATTGATATGTGGAATAACCAATACAAGTGAATTACTAAGAGGTTTGCAAATACAAAAGTTCTGTAATAGATATTAATAATAATTTTAGATAGACACTTGTAATTGTAACTTTGGGTAAATACTTCAAGGGTTGACTCCTCCTTTACATTAGAGTTTGCTCAAATCTCTTCAAAACAGCTCCTTGTTCATTGACATTTTTAATTCTATTTGACAGAAAGAGTCAAAACCTTTCCTTCAACAGAATGTTCAGTAACCTTCACCAAATAACCATTAATTAAGCAATTAAAATAAATTTGAAGAAAAAAGAACTTTGAAAGAATAGAATTAACTCAAAAGATAGTTTAAAAATAGTTTTCTAGCACTTCAGTCATTATTGACCAAAAACTTCCTAGGGGATATTAACAATGCATTTGATAGTTGCCAAGGAAACCTTAATCTTTCCTGAGAATGTCTGCCCTTCTGCATTGTGCCTGATTGTCAGAATAACTTCAGCAACTGATTATAACTAAGCCATTTTCAACATCAAGCTTTTTCTTGTCAATCCCTTTTCAAAGAATGAGCTTAAGTATTCAGGATATCTTGCTCTGTATCTGTATTTCTGTTACTGAGGATTTGTGCTTCAAATATGAAGATTCTTTATTAACAATTTCCCCAGTCTTTGCTCTCATGTGAAACAAATCAATCCTAATTTAGAGACAAGGGAACTGAAGTACTTAAATGTTTTTATTGTGTGAGAATGATTCTGTCATAATGCTTACTGGCTTCCTTTGTTCAGAACATGTCTTAGTCCAGTCGGACTGCGATAACAAAATGCCACAGACTGGGTGACTGATAAACAACCAACATTTATTTCTCACAGTTTTGGAGGCTGGAAGTCCGAGATCAGGGTGCCAGCATGGTCGGGTGAAGACGTCTCATTGTGTCCCCACATAGCAGAAGGGGCGAGGGAACTCTCTCGGGCCTGTTTTTATAAGGGTATGAATCTCATTCATGAGGGCTCCACCCTCATGACCTAATCACCCTCAAAGGTCCCTATCTACTAACACCATCACTGGGGGTATCAGGATTTCAACATAAGGAATTTTGGAGGAACACAAACATTCAGACAACAAAGCACAACAACTAATCAAACATCTAGCAGTGCTTAAAAGTAGTCTGTTTTTTTTCTAAGTAGCACTACTTAAAAAAAGTTTGTTTTCATGTGTGTCGATTAACCAGAACCACGAAACTCTGAGGTGGAAAAAGCACCAGCCAGGGAGTCAGGGGATCTGGTTATACCACCTAACAGGTATATGACCTTGACTAAGCTAATTGATCTCTGTATTTCTTCATGTATTAAATGGCAGTGATACTATCCATCTCATAGGGATGTTGAGAGAATTAAATGACATAGTGTATGCAGAACACCTGACATGGTTAACATACTCAGCATCTAAAATCTAATAATTATTACTATTGCTTAAGGAGTATATATCATATGAGCACATACTCTATTCTGAATACTGACTTGAGGGTTATGATCTATAGAAATCTATTATGGTGTTAGGAGAGACACATACCTGATATTGGTACTATACTGGAGATTCCAAGTTATACAGTCATCATAGGCATAATATTATACTGCATAGGTAGGGTAGGAAGGGAACTACTATTTATGTATTAGTGTGCCAGATACTATGCTAAATATTTTGCATTCTGTTGTCTCATTAAGTCCTCACAACCTAATGAGATAGGTGTTATTATTTCCACATATGTAACATTAGTAGGCTTTAAAATAAAAAAAGGAAGGGAGCACAAATGCAATCTTTGGGGAAAACTGGCAGAATTACTTTTTGCTGTAATAGAACAAGTTATATCCATGAAAATTCTGCTAATCACCTGTGCAAGTCTGCACATGAGATTGATACCAATGGAAAAGAAAGGTAATGAAGGGTGATATAGTAAGTAGATTCTTTCTTTGTAGGTTTGAGAAGATTTGAAATGGAATGAAAGCCATAACATTCTAGATTGAAAATTGAGTGTTTCTATTTTTTTATGTTGTTAAGACAGATAATTATTTGTGTATGTGAAAACTGAAGCAAAATCAAATTTAATAAACAAAAAACACCCACACTAAACATATGTCCCTAGGTTATCCAGGTCCCTGGTTTTTATTTTCTGTCTTCTTTGTGGTTGAGCCTGCAATAAAGGAGGACACCTGTGTACATTTATAGGCGTTCATGTAAATGTAAAAATTCTGTTAAAGTGTGACAAACACTATGTAAAGAACCAACAAAATGGGCACTTTCTCCAACTTCTATCATGTCATGTTTTGCATAGATTTAGTGTTTTTCCCCTGGAGTCTATGAGTGAGTCTAAGATACTTTTATTATTGTGCTAAAATATATATAGCATAAAATTAATCCTTTTAATAATTTAAACTGTAAAATTCAGTGGCATTAAATACATTCATATTTTTGTGCAACCATTACCACTATCAATAACTTACATTAAACAATAACTCCCTGTACCTGTTTCCTTCCAGCCCCTGATAACCACTATTCTACTTTCTATCCCTATGAATTTTATATTTTAGGTACCTCATATAAGTGGAATCATACAATATTTGTTCTTTTGTGTCTGTTTTTTTTCACTTAGCATGATGTTTTCAAGGTTCATCCAGGTTTTAGCATGTATTAGAATTTCATTCCTTTCTAAGGCTGAATAATATTACAGTTTATGTATGCACCACATTTTGTTTATCCATTCACCCATCAATGAATGTTTTCACTTTTGGCTATTTGTGAACAATACTGTTATGAATATTATTGTACGAATATCTGTTTGAGTCTCTGATTTCGATTGTTTTGGATGTATACCCAGAAGTAGAATTGTTGGATCATATGGTCATTCTACGTTTACGTTTTGAGGAGCTGCTATATTATTTTTATGGCGCATCATTTTACATTCCCACTAGCAACCCACAAGGGTTCCAATTTCTCCACATCCTAACACTTGTTATTTTCTGTTTTTTTTTTTTTTTTTTTTATAATAGCCATGCTAATAGGTGTGTAGTGGTATCTCACTGTGGTTTTGATTTGCATTTTCCTAATGATTAGCGATGTTGAACATCTCAACTTTCAGTGCTTACTGACCATTTGTATATCTGCTTTGGAGAAATGTCTATTCAAGTCTTCTGCCTATTTTTGAATTGAGTTGTTTATTTTTTTGTTGTTGAGTTGTAGGAGTTCTTTATAAATTCTGGATATTAATCCCTTATCAGATATATGATTTGCAAGTGTTTTCTCCCATTCTGTAGGTTGCCTTTTCACTCTCTTCTTAGTATCCATTGATTTATAAAAGTTTTTAATATTGATGAACACCATTGATCTATTTTTTCTTTTGTTGCCTATATTTATGGTGTCATATCCAAGAAATCATTGCTAAATCCAATGTCATGAAGCTTTTCCCCTGTTTTCTCCTAAGAGTTTTATAGTATTAATGCTTACATTTAGGTATATTATACTGAATGATTTTTGGGTGTTGAAATGTCCTTGCATTCCAGGAATAAATTCTACTTGTTCATGGTGTACAACCTTTTTAATATGCTGCTGAATTTAGTTTGCTAGTATTCAGTTGAGGACTTGTGCATTGATACTCATAAGGGATATTGGTCTGTGATTTTCTTTTCTTGTACTGTCTGTGTCTGGCTTTAGTGTCAGGATGATGCTAGACTCATGGAATGAGTCAGGAAGTGTTCCTTCCTCTTCAGTATTTTGGAAGGTTTTGAGGAAGGTTGATGTCAATTCTATTTCAAGTGTTTGGTTGAATTCACCAGTTAAGCCATCTGGTCCAGGGCTTTTCTCTGTTGGGAAGTTTTTGATTACTGATTCAATCTCCTTACTATTTATATGTCTATTCAGATATTCTGTTGTTTTATGATTCAGTCTTAGTAGGTTATATATTTTTAGGAATTTCTCTATTTTACCTAAGTTAGCCAATTTGTTGGCATACAATTGTCCATAATAATCTTTTATAATCTTTTTTATTTATGTAAAATAGGTAGAATGCTACTTTCATTTTTAAAATTTTATTTTATTGAAGTATAGTTGATTTACAATGTTGTGTTAATTTCTGCTGTACATCAGTGATTCAGTTATACATATACATATATTGTTTTTCATATTCTTTTCCATTATGGTTTATCACAGGATATTAAATATAGTTCCCTGTGTTATACAGTAGGACCTCGTTGTTTACCCACTTTCATTTTTTGATTTTGGTAATTTGAGTCTTCTTTCTTTTTTTCTCAAACTAGGTGAAGATTTGTATACTCTATCGATCTTTTCAAAGAATGTTTGATTTCCTTGCTTTTCTCTGTCGTTTCCCTATTCTCTGTTTTATTTATCCCCACTCTAATCTTCATCATTTCCTTCCTTCTTCTAGCTTTGGGTTTAGTTTGTTCTTTTTATAGTTCCTTAAGATGTAAAGTTAGGTTGTTGATTTGATATCTTTCTTCTTTTTAAATATAAATACATATAGCTATAAATTTCCCTCTTAGCACTGTTTTCTCTGCATCTTGTATGTTTTGGTATATTGTTTTTTCACTTTCATTTGTCTTAAGGTATTTTCTAATATCCCATGTGATTTCTTTGGTCCACTGGTTGTTTAAGAGTGTGTTGTTTCTACATATTTGTGTGTTTCCTGATTTTCCTTTTATTGATTGCTAGTTTCATTCCAGTGTGATTGGAAAAGATATTTTGTATATTTTCAATTTTTGAAAATTTATTTAAAGTTATTTTGTGGCCTAATGTATGGTTTATCCTGGAGAATGTTGCCTGTGCACTTGAGAAAAATATGTATTCTGGTGTTGGGAGGAGTATTCTGTATGTGTCTATTAGGCCCAATTGGTTTAAAATGTGTTCAAGTCCTCTGTTTCCTTGTTGATCTTTTGTCTGTTTTTTCTCCCCAATTATTGAAAGTGAATTATTGAAGTCTCCAATAATTATTGTATAGCTATCTCTTTTTCCCTTTAATTCTGTCAATGTTTGCCTCATATATTTTGGAGGTCTGATGTTTGATGTGTAAATGGTTTTAATTGCCATATCCTTTTGGTGAATTAACCCTTTTACCAACATACAATGTACTTTTTTGTCTCTAACAGTTTTTTATTTTACCCCTATTTCATCTGGTATTAGTATAGCTACCCCAGCCCTCCTTGGTTACTATTGGCATTGAGTATATTTCTGCATTCTTCACTTTCAAGCTATTTCAGTCCTTAGGTCTAAAGTTAGTCTCTTGTAGACAGCATTAGTTAAATCATGTTTTTTAAACCATTCTGCTAATCTATGCCTTTTGGTTGGGCAGTTTAATCCATTTAAAGTAATTACTGATGGGGAAGGACTTACATTGACCATTTTGTTATTTGTTTTCTATATGTCATATAGCTTTTTTTGTCCCTTGTTTCCTCCTTCCTAAAAAGTTTTATTAGTCATTTTTTTGGTTGTTTTTTTGATGTTTCCATGGGAAAACAATGGATTGGAGTTTCCTAGTGTGCCATTTTGCTGATGTCACTCTGGATTTAGATATTTCAAACTGGAAGAACATGACTCATACACAAGATGATAAACATATCTTGAGTTTTATCCCAAGGGACAGAACAACTAAATATATAAAGAGTCAGGAAAGGCAAGGAAGGGATTCCTAACCTATATCGATCTTTAGGGACTTCATGGATAGATTTTAAGGCTTCTATGAACCACCCTGAAATTGTAAACCCAGTTTTGTGTTTATTTCTGATTGGTTTGGGCAGTAGGGAAATGTTCATAGATTTTATTAGATTCTTAAAGGGAATATACTTAATTTTTCCTGATTATAAACGTAATATATACTTCTCAAATGATCTATGGTCTACAAGGTACCAGAGAAACTCTATTAAACCATAAAGGATCAGATCATTATGTTACATGTATTAATAGTTAGTGAACCTGGTGATTAAACCTACTGCAGAGCATACATAAAAAGGGAAATCTTCCAGGTTCACTTTAACAAATTAATATAACCTTGAAATCTAAGTTGAAAAAAATTTCAAAAAAAAAAAAAGGGAAACTACAGACTAACATGTAAAGATTCGTGCAAACAACATAGAAACTTCTGTGTTTCTCCTGTTAAGCCAGATTTCCACCCTCTCAGAGACTAATCAGTTCCCCTATCTCCATCTGTATTTATTACTATATCTCCAGCTTTATCCTTATCCATTATCATCTCCCTCCTTTTCACCTACTAACCATTAGAGCTTCTTACATCTCTCAAGGCTAAGTTTATCTAGTTTATGCTAATTTTCAAAGGCTGTGCCTTTATTCGCCCTCTTTATGATAAATGCATAGTCTACATGGTTTATTTTTCCAATCATGCATTGCTTTATATATGACGCTATCAAATACAGTTTTCTTAGTTACCTTAAAAACTGACTGAGTGTGTTTATCAATTTACGTTCTGTAATAGAGTAGGGTCATCCTGAGATAATTCTCTGCAGAGTAGTTCTTAGGCTGGTTCCATAAACTCTGTGAACTTATATACAGAATTCTTTGTCTGTGGTGTGTGTGTATTTGTGTGTTCATGAACACACACACATTCACATGTTTTCTTGGATAAAGTATGTAGCTTTCCTTAGATTTTACGTTTCCAAAGAGTGAAGAAATAGTTTAGATGAAGTGTCAGATTCTCCAAAGGCTTAAACCCTCCACCCCCAATTAAGAACCATCTGTTAATTTAGATTAATTCACAAAAAAACTAGTAATTTATGAAGGTTTTGGAGAAAATTTACAGGACTGCTGCCATAGTTTCCACAAATTGTCTCTGAATGCCTTGACATAGATAGAATCTTGGATGGAATGTATATAAAATTGGCCCAGAATTTCTTCTGTTTTTCACTCTCTTAGTTAATTAATTTACTTCCCTACTATGGAGATTTTCACAGTAATTTTAGTAGAATTTTCTATATGAAACAGATACTTATTTTAGAGGGATTCAGTTGAGTAAAATGTAACCTTGTGGTTCTAGGCACTATGTGTAACACAAAAGAAATTTTAAAATACCCTCAACCTTTCAGAGTAACTAGATATTGATTCAAATACTACAAAACATGGTGTGCTGACTCACTCTTTATCTAAATATGACTTACTCTAGCAGATATTTTTTTTTTGGTGGCATTTTATTTTATTTATTTATTTAGTTAGTTAGTTATACAGCAGGTTCTTATTAGTCATCAATTTTATACACATCAGTGTATACATGTCAATCCCAATAGCCCAATTCACCACACCACCACCCCAACCACCACCCGCCCCCCCCCCCCGCCGCTTTCCTCCCTTGGTGTCCATAAGTTTGTTCTCTACATCTGTGTCTCAATTTCTGCCCTGCAAACTGGTTCATCTGTACCATTTTTCTAGGTTCCACATACATGCGTTAATATACCGTATTTGTTTTCCTCTTTCTGACATACTTGACTCTGTATGTCAGTCTCTAGATCCATCCACGTCTCAAAAAATGACCCAGTTTCATTCCTTTTTTTGTCTGAGTAATACGCCATTGTACATATGTACCACATTTTTTTTATCCTTTCGTCTGTCGATGGGCATTTAAGTTTCTTCCATGACCTGGCTATTGTAAATAGTGCTGCAATGAACATTGAGGTGCATGTGTGTTTTTGAATTGTGGTTTTCTCTGAATATATGCCCAGTAGTGGGATTGCTGGATCATATGGTAATTATATTTTTAGTTTTTTAAGGAACCTCCATACTGTTCTCCATAATGGCTGTATCAGTTTACATTCCCACCAACAGTGCAAGAGGGTTCCCTTTTCTCCACACCCTCTCCAGCATTTGTTGTTTGTAGATTTTCTGATAATGCCCATTCTAAATGGTGTGAGGTGATACCTCATTGTAGTTTTGATTTTCATTTCTCTAATAATGAGTGACGTTGAGCAGCTTTTCATGTGCTTCTTGGCCATCTGTATGTCTTCTATGGAGAAATAACTATTTAGGTCTTCTGCCCATTTTTGGATTGGATTGTTTGTTTTTTTAATATCAAGCTGCATGAGCTGTTTATATATTTTGGAGATTAATCCTTTGTCCGTTGATTCGTTTGCAAATATTTTCCCCCATTCTGAGGGTTGTCTTTTAGTCGTGTTTATGGTTTCCTTTGCTGTGCAAAAGCTTTTAAGATTCATTAGGTCCCATATGTTTATTTTTGTTTTTATTTCCATTACTCTAGGAGGTGGATCAAAAAGCATCTTGCTGTGATTTATGTCAAAGAGTGTTCTTCCTATGTTTTTCTCAAAGAGTTTTATAGTGTCCAGTCTTACATTTAGGTCTCTAATCCATTTTGAGTTTATTTTTGTGTATGGCGTTAGGGAGTGTTCTACTTTCATTCTTTTACATGTAGCTGTCCAGTTTTCCCAGCACCACTTATTGAAGAGACTGTCTTTTCTCCATTGTATATCCTTGCCTCCTTTGTCATAGATTAGTTGACCATAGGTGTGTGGGTTTACCTCTGGGCTTTCTATCTTGTTCCATTGATCTATGTATCTGTTTTTGTGCCAGTACCATATAGTCTTGATTACTGTAGCTTTGTAGTATAGTCTGAAGTCAGGGAATCTGATTCCTCCAGCTCCGTTTTTTTCCCTCAAGACTTCTTTGGCTATTTGGGGTCTTTTGTGTCTCCATACAAATTTTAAGATTTTTTATTCTAATTCTGTGAAAAATGCCATTGGTAATTTGATAGGGATTGCATTCAATCTGTAGATTGCTTTGGGTAGTATAGTCATTCTCACAATATTGATTCTTCCAATCCAAGAACATGGTATATCTCTCCATCTGTTGGTATCATCTTTAATTTCTTTCATCACTGCCTTATAGTTTTCTGCATACAGGTCTTTTGTCTCCCTAGATAGGTTGATTCCTAGGTATTTTATTCCTTTTGTTGCAATGGTAAATGGGAGTGTTTCATTAATTTCTCTTTCAGATTTTTCATCATTAGTGTATAGGAATGCAAGAGATTTCTGTGCATTAATTTTGTATCCTGCTACTTTACCAAATTCATTGATTAGCTCTAGTAGTTTTCTGGTGGCATCTTTAGGATTCTCTATGTATAGTATCATGTCATCTGCAAACAGTGACAGTTTTACTTCTTCTTTTCCAATTTGTATTCCTTTTATTTCTTTTTCTTCTCTGATTGCCAAGGCTAGGAATTCCAAAACTAGGTTGAATAATAGCGGTGAGAGTAGACGTCCTTGTCTCGTTCCTGATCTTAGAGGAAATGCTTTCAGTTTTTCACCACTGAGAATGATGTTTGCTGTGGGTTTGTCATATATGGCCTTTATTATGTTGAGGTAGGTTCCCTCTATGCCCACTTCCTGGAGAGTTTTTATCATAAGCGGGTGTTGAATTTTGTCAAAGATTTTTCTGCATCTATTGAGATGATCATATGGTTTTTATTCTTCAATTTGTTAATGTGGTGTATCACATAGTTTGATTTGCGTATATTGAAGAATCCTTACATCCCTGGGATAAATCCCACCTGATCATGGTGTATGATCATTTTAATGTGTTGTTGGATTCTGTTTGCTAGTATTTTGTTGAGGATTTTTGCATCTATATTCATCAGTGATATTGGTCTGTAATTTTCTTTTCTTGTAGTATGTTTGTCTGGTTTTGGTATCAGGGTGATGGTGGCCTCATAGAATGAGTTTGGGAGTGTTCCTTCCTCCACAAGTTTTTGGAAGAGTTTGAGGATGGGTGTTAGCTCTTCTCTAAATGTTTGACAGAATTCACCTGTGAAGCCATCTGGTCCTGGACTTTTGTTTGTTGAAAAGTTTTTAATCACAGTTTCAATTTCATTACTTGTGATTGGTCTGTTTATATTTTCTATTTCTTCCTGGTTCAGTCTTGGAAGATTATAACTTTCAAAGAATTTGTCCATTTCTTCCAGGTTGTCCATTTTATTGGCATAGAGTTGCTTGTAGTAGTCTCTTAGGATGCTTTGTATTTCACTCTAGCAGATTTTCTTGTAGAAAAGACTAAGGAATGATCATTGCGGGAAGTTACGTTAATTATTTTTTTCACTCAGACTAGATAAGATTTAATTTTTGAGTAAGTAGAAGCTTCTCTTTTTAAATGTAGATACGTTCCCTTTCTCCAAGGCTAAATGTGTTAGTTATTGACACCTTAAAAGTGGTAAGGGGCCTAAAGGAGGGATCATTCTGGAGAAGGAGGTGTGGTTGAGTCTTTCAGTGTCACTGTGAATTAGGTTGCTGCCCATCTCTATGTGGATGACTACATTGATAAAGAAGCCTACCTTTCAAACTCCTGAGGTATCTGGGTCTCAGTCTTGAGTTTCCTTATCTGAATGTGACAGAATCAATAAATCTGGTGAGGCTAGTTAAACAGGGCCAGGATAAGCAAGTAGCTTAAATTGGCATCCATAGGAGCCTGGTGTCATAAAAAAAATTACACTAGAGGATCACGATGAGCTGTGGCAGGGATAAGGGAGGATGGTGGCATTGGCTGCTTCTTCTAGACACTAGAGAATGTAGGTGGACCTGGATCCAAAGCAGGGTCTCCATATCAACCAAGCCCAGAGGAAACTGCCCAGCTGGAAGACAGAGCGGAGCACAGAAGGCCGGCCACCCTGTGCCCTTGGATTGGAGATTTAACTCATTTACATGTAAGGGTTTGGTGTTCAGGCCGGGTGTCAGGCCTGATCCTCTGAGGTGGGAGAGCCGAGTTCAGGACACTGGACCACCAGAGACATCGTGGCCCCACGTAATATCAATCAGCAAGAGCTCTCTCAGACGTCTCCATCTCAACGCTAAGACTCAGTTAAACTCAACAATGAGCAAGGTCCAGTGCTGGACACCCCATGCCAAACAACTAGCAAGACAGGAACACAACACAACCCATTAGCAGAGCGGCAGCCAAAAATTACAAGTTCACATATACCCCAAAACACACCACCAGACGTGGTCCTGCCCACCGGATAGACAAGATACAGCTTCATCCACCAGAACACAGGCACCAGTCCTCTCCAGCAGGAAGCCTGCACAGCCCACAGAACCAACCTTACCCACCGGGGGCAGACACCAGAAACAACGGGACTACAAACCTGTAACCTTTGAAAAGGAGACCCCAAACACAGTAAGTTAAGCCAAATGAGAAGACAGAGAAATATGCAGCAGATGAAGGAGCAAGGTAAAAACCCACCATACCAAACAAATAAAGAGGAAATGGGCAGTCTACCTGAAAAAGAATTCAGAGTAATGATAGTGAAGATGATCCAAAATCTTGGTAATAGAATGGAGAAAAAAAAAAAATTAACAAGGACCTAGAAGAACTAAAGAGCAAACAAACAATGGTGAACAACCCAATAAATGAAATTTAAAATTCTCTAGAAGTAAACAATAGCAGAACAACTGAGGGAGAACAATGGATACGTGACCTGGAAGATAAAATAGTGGAAATAACTACTGCAGAGGAGAATAAAAGAAAAAGCATGAAAAGAATTGAGGACAGTCTCAGAGACTTCTGGGACAACGTTAAACACATCAACATTCGAATTATAGGGGACCCAGAAGAAGAAGAGTAAAAGAAAGGGACTGAGAAAGTATTTGAAGAGCTTATAGTTGAAAACTTCCCTAATTTGGGGAAGGAAATAGTCAATGAAGTCCAGGAAGCACAGAGAGCCCCATACAGGATAAATCGATAGAGAAACATGCCAAGACACATATAAATGAAACTATCAGAAATTAAATACATAGAAAAAATATTAAAAGCAGCAAGGGAAAAACAACAAGTAACACAAAAGGGAATCCCCATAAGGTTAACAGCTGATATTTCAGCAGAATCTCGGCAAGCCAGAAGGGAGTGGCAGGACACATTTAAAGTGATGAAAGGGAAGAACCTACAACCAAGATTACTCTACCCAGCAAAGATCTCATTCTGATTCAATGGCAAAATTAAAACCTTTACAGACAAGCAAAAGCTAAGAGAATTCAGCACCATCAAATCAGCTTTACAACAAATGCTAAAGGAACTTCTTTAGGCAGGAAGCACAAGAGAAGGAAAAGACCTACAATAGCAAACCCAAAACAATTAAGAAAATGGGAATAGGAACATGCATACCAATAATTACCTTAAATGTAAAGGGAATAAATGCTCCAACCAAAAGACACAGACTGGCTGAATGGATACAAAAATAAGACCTGTATATATGCTGTCTACATGAGACCCACTTCACACCTAGGGACACATACAGACTGAAAGTGATGGGATTGAAAACAATACTCAATTTAAATGGAAATCAAAAAAAGCTGGAGTAGCAATTCTCATATCAGACAAAATAGACTTTAAAATAAAGGCTATTACAGGAGACAAAGAAGGACACTACATGATGATCAAGGGATCTATCCAAGAAGAAGATATACAATTGTATATATTTATACACCCAATATAGGGGCACCTCTATACATAAGGCAAATGCTAACAGCCATAAAAGGGGAAATCGACAGTAACACAATCAGGTATGGGACTTTAGCATCCCACTTTCACCAATGGACAGATCATCCAAAATGAAAATAAATAAGGAAGCACAAGCTTTAAATGACACATTAAACAAGATGGACTTAATAGATATTTATAGGACATTCTATCCTAAAACATCAGAATACACTTTCTTCTCAAGTACTCATGGAACATTCTCCAGGATACATCATATCTTGGGTCACAAATCAAGCCTTGGTAAATTTAAGAAAATTGAAATCATATCAAGTGTCTTTTCCGACAACAGTGCTATGAGACTAGATGTCAATTACAGGAAAAAAACTGTAAAAAATAAAAACACATGGAGGCTAAACAATACACTACTAAATAACCAAGAGACCACAAAAGAAATCAAAGAGGAAATCAAAAAATACCTAGAAACAAATGACAGTGAAAACACGATGGCCCAAAACTGATGGGTTGCAGCAAAAGCATTTCTAAGAGGGAAGTTTATAGCAATACAATCCTATCTCAAGGAACAAGAAAAATCTCAAATAAACAACCTAACTTTATACCTAAATCAACTAGAAAAAGAAGAAAAAGACCCCAAAGTTAGCAGAAGGAGAGAAATCATAAAGATCAGATCAGAAATAAATGAAAAAGAAATGAAGGATACAATAGCAAAGATGAATGAAACTAAAAGCTGGTTCTTTGAGAAGATAAACAAAATTGATAAACCATTAGCCAGACTCATCAAGAAAAAAAGGGAGAAGACTCAAATCAACAGAATTAGAAATGAAAAAGGAGAAGTAATAACTGACACTGCAGAAATAAAAAAGATCACGAGATTACTACCAGCAACCTTATGCCAATAAAATGGACAATGTGGAAGGAGTGGACAAATTCTTAGATAATCACAACCTTCTGAGACTGAACCAGGAAAAAATAGAAAATATAAACAGACCAATCATAAGCACTGAAATTGAAACTGTGATTAAAATTCTTCCAACAAACAAAAGCCCAGGACCAGATGGCTTCACAAGTGAATTCTATCAAACAATTAGAGAAGAGCTAGCACGTATCCTTTTCAAACTCTTCCAAAATATAGCAGAGGGAGAAGCACTCCCAAACTCATTCTACAAGGCCACCATCACCCTGAAACCAAAACTAGAAAAAGATGTCACAAAAAAAGAATACTACAGGCCAATAACCCTGATGAACATAGATGCAAAATTCCTCAACAAAATACTAGCAAACAGAATCCAACAGCACATTTCAAGGATCATACATTGGGGTTTATCCCAGGAATGCAAGGTTTCCTTAATATATGCAAATCAATCCATGTGATACACCATATTAACAAACTGAAGGATAAAAACCATTAAATCATCTCAGTAGATGCAGAAAAAGCTTTTGACAAAATGCAACACCGATTTATGATAAAAACCCTTCGGAAAGTAGGCATAGAGGGAACTTACCTCAACACAATAAAGGCCATACATGACAAACCCACAGCCAACTTCGTTCTCAGTGGTAAAAAACTGAAGCCATTTCCTCTAAGATCAGAAGTAAGACAAAGTTGCCTACTCTCACCACTATTATTCAACATAGTTTTAGAAGTTTTAGCCACAGCAATCAGAGAAGAAAAAAGAATCCAAATCAGAAAAGAAAAAGTAAAGCTGTCACTGTTTGCAGATGACATGATACTATACATAGAGAATCCTACAGATGCTACCAGAAAACTACTAGAGCTAATCAATGAATTTGGTAAAGTAGCAGGATACAAAATTAATGCACAGAAATCTCTTTCATTACTATACACTAATGATGAAAAATTTGAAAGGGAAATTAAGGAAACACTCCCATTTACCACTGTAGCAAAAAGAATAAAATATCTAGGAGTAAACCTACCTAAGGAGACAAAAAACCTGTATGCATAAATGTATAAGACACTGATGAAAGAAATTAAAGACGATACAAACAGATGGAGAGATATACCATGTTTTTGGATTGGAAGAATCAATATTGTGAAAATGAGTATACTACCCAGAGCAATCTGTAGAATCAGTGTAATCTCTATGAAACTACCAATGGCATTTTTCACAGAACTAGAACAAAAAATTTCACAATTTGTATGGAAACACAAAAGACCCTGAATAGCCAAAGCAATTTTGAGAAAGAAAAACCGAGCTGGAGGAATCAGGCTCCTGGACTTCAGACTATACTACACACCTACAGTAAGTAAGACAGTATGGTACTAGCACAAAAACAGAAATATAGATCAATGGAACAGGATAGAAAGCCCAGAGATAAACCCACACACATATGGTCACCTTATGTTTGATAAAGGAGGCAAGAATATAACAATGGAGAAAAGACAGCCTCTTCAATTAGTGGTGCTGGGTAAACTGGACAGCTACATGTAAAAGAAATAAATTAGAACACTCCCTAACACTATACACAAAAAATAAACTCAAAATCGATTAAAGACCTAAATGTAAGGCCAGACACTATAAAACTCTTCGAGGAAAACATAGGCAGAACACTCTATGACATAAATCACAGCAAAATCCTTTTTGACCCACCTCCTAGAGAAATAGAAATAAAAATAAACAAATGGATCCTGATGAAACTTAAAGCCTTGCATAGCAAAGGAAACCATAAACAAGACGAAAACTCAACCCAGAGAATGGGAGAAAATATTTGCAAACGAAGCAACTGATAATCGGTTAATATCCATTATATACAAGCAGTTTATGCAGCTCAATATCAAAAAAACAAACAACCCAATCCAAAAATGGATGGAAGACCTAAATAGATATTTCTCCAGATAAGATATACAGATAGCCAACAAATACATGAAAGGATTCTGAACATCAGTAATCATTAGGGAAATGCAAATCAAAACTACAATGAGGTATCACCTCATACCAGTCAGGATGGTCATCATCCAAAAATCTGCAAACAGTAAATGCTGGAGAGGATGTGGAGAATAGGGAACCCTCTTGCACTGTTGGTGGGAATGTAAATTGATATATCCACTATGGAGATCAGTATGGAGGTTCCTTAAAAAAGTAAAAATAGAACTTCCATAGGATGCAGCGATCCCACTACTGGGCATATACCTGGAGAAAACCATAATTCAAAGAGAGTCATGTACCACAATGTTCATTGCAGCACTATTTACAATAGCCAGGACATGGAAGCAACTTAAGTGTCCATCAACAGATGAATGGATGAAGAAGATGGGGCACATACATACAATGGAAGATTACTCAGCCAAAAAGAGAAACAAAATTGAGTTATTTGTAGTGAGGTGGATGGACCTAGTGTCTGTCATACAGAGTGAAGTAAGTCAGAAAGAGAGAAACAAATACCATATGCTAACACATATATATGGAATCAAAAAAAAACAAAAACAAAAACAAAAAGTGGTCCTGAAGTATCTAGGGGCAGGACAGCAATAACGACCCAGATGTAGAGAATGGAGCTGAGGACACAGGTAGGGGTAAGGGTAAGCTGTGATGAAGTGAGAGAGTGGCACTGACATTTATACACTACCAGATATAAAGTCAATAGATCGTGGGAAGCAGCCACATAGCACAGGGAGATCAGCTCCGTGCTTTGTGACTACCTAGCGGGGTGGCATGGGAGGGTGGGAGGGAGATGCAAGAGGGAGGGGATATGGGGATATATGCATACATAGAGCTGATTCACTTTCTTATACAGCAGAAACTAACACAACATTGTAAAGCAATTATACTCCAATAAAAATATTAAAAAAAAAAACAAATAACAATGTAATGTGTAAACTTTGATTGGGCCCTGGACTCAATAAATAACCAGCTCTGTAAGATATCAAAAAAAAAATTAGGCTATGGAGAAGATCAAGGGAAGGACATGAGGTTGTATGAAATGATATGAGGTTATATGTTATCACTTGATCAAATCAAATCAGCATCATCTGTGTGTGAGTGTGCACGCACATGTGTGACAATGGGAATATTCAGCACAGATGAGAACTTCTGATTTAAAATAATTTCCTACCATGTATTTTCTGAAAATCCTGATGAGTGTTGACGTGGCTCAATATGGTCAAAGAAAGCTCACACTATATTGAATTTGAACCTTAGGTTGTGATATGATTGAATCTCCCCAAACAAACCAACCTCAGTGATAATGGCTTGAGTGAACTAATATGGATGTGTCATGAATTATTTGTCTCTTCTTTTGCTTAATGACTGACCTGTGTATTAGAAGTTCAGCTGCCTCAAAACACAAAAGATCACTTTATACGGATTAGAGGGGCAGAGGTTGATAGAAGAATTTATTTGCCCTTCTCAACTCTTGAGAATGAAAAAGGGCAGGAATTCTCCCCATTACAGATCCAGTTCTTCAAAATTCAAAAGCAGGAACGAAGGTACTTATGGACAAAATCAAATATCAAAAGTATAGATTTATCTATGCTAGTTTCCTCTCAAACTTAAAAATAAGTTTTTATAGGGACGGAAGAGTATTAAGCCCTGATGGTTGAAATACAACTGCTTTTATGAACTAGAAAACATTTTTCTTTCAAAATTAATTTTAAACTCAAAAGTAGTTGGTCTAAGGAAAGGGTTAGTGGGAGGAGAACAAACAGAAATGCTTTTCAGACTTCAAATTGAAGAAAGGGTAGACTAAGCCACTTTGAACCTAAAATAGAAGTTTACTCTGTGAGTTGATCAACGTAACTACCTAAATATTCCTTTAAAAATGAGAGAATTAATTCCTTCTTATGTGTTTAAATAGAAATTACATTTGTATATGGTTGTCTATAAATGCACATTTTTGTTTCAACAAAAAATAGGCTATTATCTTACTGAAACAGATATTCTAAATGCAGTAATAAAGCTACTTTGCATTCCTATAAATCTTTATAGTGTATAAGGCATTTTCATGTATATTTGTACTAAAACTGCATATCAACCCTACGAGGTACCATTTCTGTTGAACTCAAGGTTCTGGAAAGTTTTATGACTTACCCAAGACAAGGAACAAATAAAGCATCAGAAGTAGGATTAAACCCAGGAAATCTATCTCTAAATTGCATTTTTAAAATACCATGTTGCTCAAAGTCTTGAAATAAAAGTGAGAGAAAAGGCAGATTTACCTAAAAATACAGTTGTTATTGCGTAATGTGAAAACTAGTGGAATATCTACTAATTAATATCTTTGGATTAGGTGAGCTACTAATTTAATATCTTTGGATTATGTGAGAAGTAGAACCATTTCTTCATTGCTTAATCTAAGCAGTCTACTATAATGATAATTAAAAGAGGGAGGTTGAAAATGAATTCCAAAGAATTTACAGATTCTATACACTACATAACAATTCAGCTAAGACCATAAAATCCCCTTTTGGAAAAGTCTTCTCATCCTCTTATCTACAGTATGAATATAAGAATGAATCTTGACCCTTCTGAGTAGTAATTGTTCATTTATATATCTGGTGGTAATGAGGGCTGTCTCTGATATATAAAATCAATATGTTATAAAATCAAATGGGTCAAAAGGCTTATGAGATATTAGTGTTTTTCCTGACTCCTAGTAGCTGTTGATACTAAACTATATTAAGAACATCCTTTTGGCAGTTGTCATTGTATAGTTTTATCAAGCTCAAAAGAAACTTCACTAGGATAAAGAAACAAAGAATGTTTTATTAATGAACATAATTATATCTTGGCAATTTTGCACATTTTAAAGTCATATTCTGTGAAGACATTTAGAAGAATTTTGACATATTTAGAAGTCAGACTTTTGTTTCTGAAGGAAATTTTTGTGTAGCGATATTATCGATAGACCATATATTAAAAATACACTTAGTCAACTTTAAAGTAAATTCAACTTTCTCTTTAATAATATATGAAAGTACATTCTTGAGATATTTAGGCAACACACCATAACTCTCCACGTTATACTTTATTAACTTGTTATTGCTATCTGATTTGACAGTATGTAATATTGTTATATATATAGGACAATAGGCAAGGTTTCAGGGGCACATTCTGCCCTAAGTGCTTTTTATGCACTTTTTTTTTATTGAACTTTAATAACTCTGAGTAGGTTTTATTATCGTTCTCATTTTATGGATGAGGAAATTGAAGCATAGAGGAGGAAAGTAAGTTGCCCAAGGTCACAGACCTAGTGAATGGTTGAATGGGTCTTCAGGCTCAGTATATTCAGCTCCAAAACCTGTGTTTTTAACCCTTATGCAATGTTTTAAAAGTAGATACAGTTTGCTTTCTCATTTTCTCTGTAACAGTCTTTATAGATAGTGATAAGAGTGCCAGCTCTGGAGTTTGTCTGCCCTTGTTTAAATCCCAGCCCAGTATTTGGCTAATTACTTAATTTCTCTGTGTCCGAGTTGCTTCATTGGCAAAGTGGGGATATTAATAGTATTTACCTCATAGGGTAATGGTTAAGATAAAGTTAGATATTGTATGTAAGGAGCTTAGAACAGTGCCTGGCAGATACAGTAAGTGCCTAATGAATGCTATCATTAACTCATCCTCTTCCTCCTCCCCTTCTTCTATTATTGTTGTTGTTGTTATTATTAATCTCATCATTACTCCTTCCATGTCTCCTTCTTAGAACTCCTGCTTTCTTCACTACCCAAGGTGCTGTTTTGCATTTTAGCTAAGGATTTCCCACTTAGGTATTTTCTGTTCTTGACTTATAGTGGTGTTACTCCTCTATGATTAAAGCAACGACAACAGAATAACATTTGCAAGAGGCTGCCTTAAATTTTGCTAAGATTTCTCTGTAAGTGTTGCTTTAAGAAAAATATTTTCTAGGTAAGGTAGTTTGTATTCATAATTGAAACTTACAAAAAGAAAGCCGAAGAGAAACTGTCAAATTTGCAAACAACACAGTTTACTGCATTTTAATTTCAAATAACAGCCACTAGAAAGCTGTGGTAAGAAAGGCACATTTTTTTAAGAGGAAGGTATTTTTCCAAGAAAATTCCAGGAACCCCTAAAACTTCCCTCATCACAGATGAGGTTGGCAGTTGATCAGACCATAATAATTTTATACTGTATTAAGGTCTTTGAATGTATATATTCTTATTTTTATAATCTTTTTATTTTGTATTTAATGTTAATGGACTGAGTCTGATTCAGAAAATAATTGTAATGTTCTTATTCAGTATTATATAGCAGTACAGTTTTGTATTTACATATAAATATACCAACATGATAAAAAAGATAATATATATGTATATATTATTAATATACCTTATGGGAGTATTCACAGTTTCTGGGGTATATTTTATATTGAAAAGAGCATAATTTGCAATGAAGATGAACCTTATGAACTTTTATGAACCTCATATTATATTGAAATATTTAAAGCAAATATTGTTAAAACTGCAAAGATAAATTTTTACAAAACAGAAATCAGAGTGGAGGGAATGCCTCTCAGTCCATTTGACTAAAAATAGTGACATTGAAGGACTTACTAATGGAATATAATGTATACCTTTAAAGAGATCACATTATTTTCAACTGTATATTGAACATTTATTTTAAAATATATTGACTGCATATAAGGTGATATAAAAATTTCAGCAAACTCCAAAGAGTAGAAATCATGCAATCAGCATTCTCTGATCTCAACACAGCAAAGCTAGAAATAAATAACAATAAAAAATATATAACTACTTGAAAATTAAACTATATTCTGTACATAGCTGTTGGGTCAAAGAGGAAATGAAAACTAGAATTTCAGACTGTTTAGAAAGCAACAATAAAGACATTACATATAAAAACTTGTGAGATGTAGTCAAAGATGTACTCTTGAAAATTCATAGTAGTTAAAAATTTTCTTATTAAATGAGAAAGAATACAAATAAATAAATGAAGCATTTAACTCAGCAGTCTATAAGAAGAGTAACAAAATAAGCCTAAGTAAAGCAAAAGGAAGTAATAATAATAGAAGGTACAATTAAATGAATTAGAAAATTGTAAGTTCAAGGAACAAATCTAAGAACTAATTCTCTGGACAGAGTTACTTCTCACAATTTTAATCAAGAAAAAAGAGGTAAACTTCAAATTTACAATAGGAATGAGAATGGCAATGTATCCCCAGACACTGAAAAGATTTTTACAAATAAAGATAATGCAGGACAAACTTATACTGCAAAATATTAAAAGGTATTAACTAAAACAGTTTAAAAAGTGTAATAAGAGAATAGACAGTGTCATGAGTTGAACTGAAAGCCTAGAAAAAACTATAGAAGAAAGTAGAATATAATATTTACGATATTTCAAACCAATTGGGAAAACATAAATTAATCAATATATGGTATTGGGACCACTGGCTAACTCTAATAAAAAATAAAGTAAGTCCCTGCATCATTCTCAAATAAATTCAATACTAAATCTATATTAGAATGGAAGAATGCAAATATGCTAGAAGAAAATAAAAGTGATTATTTATGTAATCAGGGGATGAAGAAGGTCTTTCTGAGTGTGCCACCAAAGCCAGATGCTGTACAGAAAACCACTGGTAGATGTACTACAAAAAAAAATAAAACACAAAACTTTTATACATTAATAATTAATATAGCCAAAATTAAAATGCAAGTTACACACTTAGAAAAAAATGCGGCATATGTGATAAAGAATTAATATTCCTTTGTAAAAATATAATTTTGATATTAGAGAAAAGTTCCAAAAACAGTATACAGAATTCCTGTATATCTTTCACCCAGATACCCCAAATGTCAATATTTTCTGTATTTGTTTATTTGCTTTAGTCTCTCTCTCCCTCCCTTTTCCCTCCCCTCTTCACCCAAGCTCATTCTTTTTTCTCTATTCACCCCTCTGTCACTCTCTTTTTCTACACACACACACACACACACACACATACACACACACATGCACACCATCTTTTTTTTCCTGAACTGTTTGAGAGTGACTTGCAGACACAATTCCCCTTTACCTCTAAACACTTTAGCGTATACTTCCTAAAAACAAATAATTCTCTTACATGATTTCAGCACACTTATCAAAATCAGTAACTTGACATTGATATAATGCCATTATAAGGTATACAGACCTTATTGAACTTTTGCCAATTGTCGTAGTAATGTCCTTTATAGTAAAAAAAAAAAAACAACATCATGTGGTGTGTTCAGTTGTCATGTCTCTTTGGTCTTTTTTTTTTTTTTTGCGGTATGCGGGCCTCTCACTGTTGTGGCCTCTCCTGTTGCGGAGCGCAGGCTCAGCGGCCATGGC
Source organism: Lagenorhynchus albirostris (assembly GCF_949774975.1). NCBI lineage: Eukaryota > Metazoa > Chordata > Mammalia > Artiodactyla > Delphinidae > Lagenorhynchus > Lagenorhynchus albirostris. The sequence continues at coordinate 49,122,454 of NC_083116.1, forward strand.
TCACGGGCCCAGCCGCTCCGCGGCACGTGGGATCCTCCCGGACCGGGGCACGAACCCGTGTCCCCTGCATCGGCAGGCGGACTCTCAACCACTGTGCCACCAGGGAAGCCCTCTTTGGTCTTCTTTTATATGGAAAATTTCCTCAGCCTTTATTTGTATTTATAACATTGATATTTTTGAAGTGTATAGCCTGTAATTTTGTAGAATGTCCCTTAGTTTGGTTTATCTGATGTTTCTCATGATTAGTTTCAGGTTAAGCACTTTTGGTAGAAATAACATAGAAGCATTCTGAATTCTTCGTGCATCATGTCGGGAGAACATGTGCTGTTGCTGAGGCCCATTACTGGCAATGTTCAATTGCATCATTTTGTTAAGATGGTGTTGAAGGGGAGGAAAAATAATTTTCCATCCACTCTTCTAGGTTCTTGGTTGAGACCAGTCTATAATAAAAAACATTAACAGGAGGAAAACAAACAGCAGTTTAATAGCATGTATAACTCCTTTGTACTTGGGAGATACTCAGGAAAAACTGAGTAACTCTCCCAAATGGCCCAAGTCACCGCCTTAAATATTATTTCCAGCTAAAGACAGAAAAGAAGATGCTGGGGCGGGGGGAGGCCAGTTAAGGGAGGTGACCAGGAAAAGCACAGTAAACAAGGGTGTAGTCATGCAGAGTTAAGACCAAGCCTTCTCCATTGATAAGAGTTTCTAGAGATTTAGTCTTTCCTCTTCCTGGTACAGAGGGAGATACCCTTAAAATGGACATCTCCCTTATAAATATAAATGTCTCTTACAAAAGGGTAGCTTTTACTCTGTTTTCAGAGCTTCTCCTTTGTCTGCAGTTTCTTAAAAATAACCAGCTTAAAATAGTCCGTATGCCGAAGAGGCATATTTTGGGGTGACAAATTCTACTCCCCTTCAGTGTCTACAAGGTATCTCTGCCATGAAGTAATTAACAAGCATCTTGTGAGGATATACTTTGAGACTATGTAAATATCTTGTTTAGAACCAGCAATTTGGAATCACTTCAATATTGGAGACTGGTTAGATAAATTATGGCATATACAATGGAATACAATGCAGCCAATCTAAATAATGTTGTAAAAGAAAGTTTAGATTGTGGAAAGATGTTTACTGTATATTTTTAAGTGAAAATAAAAGTTGATTACAATCCAGTAGGTACAATATAGGCTATTGTCCTATATTTTACACATACATCCTCCAAGCCTGGACAGATATATGTTGCTATAGGTTGGGTTCCCAAGAAAGCAGAGTCTGAAACAGATATTAGCATAAAGGATAAATCATTTTTTCCTGAAATGGGGATCTGGTTGGCACAGCCCAGCATCCGCGACTTACACCATAATGCTACTGTTGTGATTACTGATTATTTCCATTTCTTTTTTTTTTTTTTGCCTCTTTATATTTTACAAATGCTTTACCATAAACATGTATGTTAACAATGTTAGAAACAAGTCAATAATTTTTTTTTCAAAGAGAAAATTGCTTTACTGCTTTAGAAAAGAAATGCTTGTGGTCCTGGGACTTGAATATTTCTTTAGAAGTAGAATGGCATCATGAGGTTTGGTGCTACACAAAACTGGTTTTAAATCCATTCAGGTTTGTGGCCTTAGGCCTTAGCCCTTAATACCTTACTAATATCTCAGAGTTTCAGATTCCTCATTGTGTGAATGTGATAATTAGAAATAATATTGCTAAAGTGCCTGCCACATAGTAAGACCTTAATAAATGATAGCCATTATTTGTTCATTTATTTACATTATATATTTTGTTAAGGCATTTGGACTTTGTTTAAAAATATTATCTACACATTTGATATCTTCCCAGAAGTTATCCCTGCACTAAAGGCTAGAACAGCTTAAATAATAGAAATTGTTTTCAAAAGTATTCAGTTTTAGAATCTCTCAGGAATAGAGTCAAGGCATTCTCTAGGTATTTGTTTAACCCTTTATTTTCAGCTAAATGTTCATTTATCAAACAAATGAACTGAGAGCAAGGGAAAAGCGATAGATTGTGTTCTGTCATGTATAGGACAGTTTTCTAGATTTAAAGGTATATAATTTTTCTTGGTTTTGTTCAATACTGCACTTGATTTAAAAATGTTCCTTTAATACCATGTTTTAGGCATTATAGTATAATCAACCATCTGTACAAAATTTAAATCTTCATGACTACTTGTTGAAAAATTTGTAAGAAAGCATAATGTGGTCAATTAAAAGAAAATGATTTGAATGCAGCTTTGGTACTGGGCAATATTAATTGCAATTAAAGCTTAGAAAATTTAGTTGTGATTTTTATGTCATGCATTCTTTCCCACCCTTGCTACCTCTGTGAAAATTCCAGCCTACTTTTTAATTCCATAAGTTATTTTTCCTTTAATTCATTTAATTCTCACTTTAAATCATTGACTTGAGCTGATGAAAAATAAAATAAAATTTTGTATTGGTGTCACTTTATTCCTCTATTTATCTGATATACTCCATAATGTTCTTTAATCCAATTTAAGGATTAATGGTGGGAAAGATTGCTCATAGGTTTTCAAACCTAGTACTGTATAGGGACAACCTTCTGTGTTTGAGAGCTTTGCCCCTTTTCAAGAATTACTAGGCTGTAAGAATTCCACTCAATTTGCCTGTAGCCACAACTGACTATTTAGACAAGACTGACCAATTTAGTCAAACAACTGGATACTTTGTTAAAAAACAAAGGAAAACAGTACTAAACTCACACACAAAATCCTCACTCAAATTAGTTGTTTGGTATTACATAGAAACATAAAACATTAGCGTTTTGCAGTTTTAATAAATCATGGTAGCATCATATATGCATAGTATATAATTTTATTTACATTCATTTGTGATGGTGGATTTTATGTGTCAACTTGACTGGGCCACAGGGTGCCTAGGTATTTGGTCAAACATTATTCTGGGTGTATTTGTGAGGGTGTTTTTGGTCGAGATTAACATTTAAATTGTCAGGCTAGGTAAAGCAGTTTGCTCTCTCTAACATGGGTGGGCCTCACCCAATAAGTTGAAGGCTTGAATAGAACAAGAAGGCTGGCTCTCACCTGAGTGAGATGAATTTTTCCTGCCTGAGAGCCCCTTTGTGTGTGTGTGTATGTATGTGTGTGTTGTTAGAAGACTTAACATGAGATCTAACAAATTTTTAAGTTTACAATACTAAGTGTTAACTATAGGCACAATGTTTTATATCAATTATACCTCGATAAAGCTGTTTAAAAGAAGAATTCTTCCTGCCTGACAGCTTTCAGACTGAGACATCAACTTTTGTCCTGTCTTTGGACTCTCCTGGATCTCTAGCTTTCTGATTCAACCTACAGATCTTAATACTTGCCAGCCTCTCCATAATTGTATGAGCCAATTCCTTATGATCTCTTTCTATAGATACATACATCCCGTTGATTCTGTTTCTCCGGAGAACCCTCACACACCATTATAATAATGTAATTAGTCATGTGTTAAGTGTTTATAATATGCCATTCACTAGTGTTAAGTGTATTAAAACATAACCAAAAAAATTAATCCTCACAACAACCTTATGAGTGAGGCACAGTTTTTGTGCCCATTTTTAGTGAGAGAACTGAGGCTTTGGAAGTGTAAACAACATAGAAAATGCCACACTTCTAATAAGTATTTGGGCCAGTGTTCAAACCCAGGCTGTCCCACTCTAGACGTGAAACTTAGTATGCTATATTGTACCTTCTTCCCCCTTGAAAAATCATAGGTAAACTTCAGAGGAAGTGACAGTGTATTCATCAAATATCTTCTTGGGTCTTCCCTTTAATGGATATTAGGTATTGAACAGGTGAGTTTGTGTTTACTCTACTAGTTGAATTTGTGTTGCTCCTTTAGGCCAAAAGTTTGTGTTTTTTTTTGATTCTTTTAAGAATAACGTTTATTGTTTTTAATGATTATAAAAGCAATTCATGTTCACAATATTGCCCAGCAATATAGAAAAGTGTAAAGAAGAAAAATTATCATCACTTAAATCTGACTAGAAAAAAATAATTGTTTAACTTTTGGTACATTTCCTTTCGATCATTTTCATTGCATGTACTTCGTCTTTTTATATACAAATGGGAATGTATTAATCATATAGTTTTTAATCCTTTTTTTAAACATGAGCCATTACTCCCATAAGTAATAATTTTTGAAAAAATGTTTTCCAAGGATAGCATGTTATTTCATTTTACTGATGTCCCATAATTTATTTAACCACTTCCTTAAGATTAAATATTAGCAGTATTTCACTTTTATATATATACATCATGTGGTGTGTTCAGTTTTATATATATCATTTTTTCACTTTTATATATATCATTGAGATGAAAATTCTGAAGCATGAATGTTTGTGGGCATTTCTGATTTTCCTCTGAGAGATGAGAACTATGTTAAGTCTTAACACAGATTACCAAATTGCTTTGCAGAAGATTTGCAAGAATTGATACTTGACCACAGGACAAAAGTTCTTGGCAAGGCCAAAAGTTGAAACCATTCCCTGACTCAACTATCTTCACAACTGCCCGGTGAGGAAAATATAGACAAGTGTTATCTCTTTTATAAACCTGTGGCCGAAACATGAAAGGCAAGATAAGTCAGGGTGAGATTAAGCCTCAGCGTGACTGATTCATGGATAGTATAATTTACCACTGTGTGTAGGCCTGGTATATTTAATTTAGCTCAAATCAGTGTAAATACTTGGTAATTTAGGCTAAATATAGAAATATGAGGCCAAATATATTGCTAAGTATTATTGAACATCTTATTGTACTTTGAATGGATCCTCAGTGATCCTTCAAGGAAATCAGTCATTATCCTTTTTCAGCACCACATAAGGGATTGATTTTGTTGAAGTTGTTAATCAGCCCAACATTGAATGTCATACACCCTATTATAAACACTCCAAATCAAGTTTTTGTTATTAGGATTTGGCAAGAATATAAAGTTCTGGATAGTTTGGGCTGTGATATAGTCAGGCCACTTGCATTTCAGCTTTGAACAGTTACAACTTCATAAATAATGTTTGCTATATTTTGCACTCAAGAGAACTTAAAATAATATAGATTTCTTCCTGACTCCTCCTGTGCAAAGACTCATATTGAATTCGAAACTTTGTCCAGATCTTTGTTTTTCACTTTCAAGAATTGACGTATTGGCTACTGAATGGCCTGCATTTCTGAATCACAGAGAAGCAAACCAAAACTTCACTTGTGTTTGAAACTGCCCTTGGACAGATGCTCATGAATGCATGTTATGATGACCAATCAGTTTATTTTAGAAATGCAGGCAGATTTACTACTTTTAAGCTGCAAAGTTATTTCTTGATGACCGTGTTGGCCTGAATGGACTGAAAATACATGGGCAAGTCAGAAAATATAATCACCTTGAACACATTTCCCGAAAGTCTAGTAACTTCTAATTTCTCTTAGGCTAAATAAGAGTTAAATGCCTCATTTACCCCAGCAGCCAGAGTCAGCCTTAAGGGCACTTGGTCATCTAGCCATCTTAGGTTGCACCAAACATAGTAAAAATATATATATAAAACCTCAAATTATTTCACCATTAATGATTAAAATTCCTCTAGAAAACTTTCTAATGTTACTTAAAACACAAATACCTTGGGCAAATATAATGTTACTACATCACTTTATATATATAAATTTACATTTATATATACTTATATATATATATATATATATATATATATATGTAATAGTGAAGAGGATTTTCTTTTCTTTTTCATAGATTCACCCTGCATTTAAGGTATATAATCACCAGAGAAGTGGGAAAAGAGGATATTCACATAAATTGGTGCCTTATAAATACTATGTGTTCTACCAAACATTTTTATATATGAATAATTCATTCATTTGACATAAATATTTTACGGTTAAAACCACTTAAGTAAGAGAGCCCCTTTCTCTCCTAGCATCCACATTGGCAGTTCTTAGGGAACAAAGTGGTTCTGCTTAGACTATATGCCCATGCTAGAACCATCTTTGAGGGCAAGGAGTTGGAGTCCTCTGCTTGACCAGGCCTTGTCCTGGCAAGATTAGATGGACCAGAACCACATGACATGGGTTCCCCACAGGAAAAATTAGAGCAATTAAGGGAAGAGAGAAGGAAAGTCTTGTTAGACAACAAATTGTAGAAGAGCTGGATGATAATACTGTGACGCTTCATGTAACAGACACATATTAAAGTCAGTTGAAGGAAGAGAGAAAAATAGAAGCAGAAATTAATGACTAGAAAAGTAAAGCCAGTCAATAAAACTAAAAGCTAAAAATAACTGACAAGAGGAACCCCTGAGAAAGAGGAATAAGGAGAAAATGCACAAATAATATTGGAAATAAAAAGGGAGCATAAGGATAGATACAAGAAATCATAAGAGAGTAAATAATTTTGAAAACTAAGATGAAATGGTATATTGGACATCTTCTGTGCTCCACCTCTTATGTTTACAACCCACTGTTTACTCTAGTCATTGTTGTGGCAAACGGATTTGCACAGGTGAGACCTAATAGTTTTGGCTACTTCATCTTCTTTTCTGATGTATGGGAACCCATAGCACTCATATGCATATGCAGCCTGTAAGTAAGAGGGATTTAATAGCCCATGGAGCCATCCTTGACCAATGAGGAGCAAGAGCCATTGGGTGAATGGTGAACAATTCTGAAGTACATTCTGTACAGCTCCTCATAAGGTCACTAGTGGAAACTAGCCCTGGCTGGCCACAGTAGTGATCAGCTCAATTATACAACCTTGAATAAGCTTTTCTTTTTTTTTTTTAACTTATTTTATTGAAGTACATTTGGTTTACAATGTTGTGTTAGTTTCCGGTGTACAGGAAAGTGATTCAGTTATACATATGTGTGCATATGTGTGTGTGTGTATATAATATATATATATTCTTTATTAGATTCTTTTCCATTATGGTTTGTTACAGGATATTAAATATAGTTCTCTGTGCTATACAGTAGGACCTTGTTGTTTATCCATTCTATATATAATAGTTTGCACCTGCTAGTCCCTAACTCCCACTCCATCCCTCCCCCACCCCACCCCCTTGGCAACCACAAATCTGTTCTCTATGTCTGTGAGTCTGTTTCTGTTTTGTAGATAAGTTCATTTGTATCATATTTTAGATTCCACGTATAAGTGATATATGGTATTTGTCTTTCTCTTTCTGACTTATTTCACCTAGTATGACAATCTCTAGGTCCATCCATATTGCTGCAAATGGCATTATTTCATTCTTTTTTATAGCTGAGTAGTATTCCATTGTATATATGTACAACATCTTCTTTATTTATTGAATAGGCTTTTCTTCTTTCCTTTTTTCACTCTTCTCCGGTGCCACATAACAAGTCCCTGGGTTCATGCCCCCCAGATATATTATTTGTACACAAGCTCTTGTCTCAGGCTTCACCATATAGAGAATAATCCTAGGCTTAAACAGTTGCTAAATTTTCCAGATAAATATTATCAGAATGAAGCCAAAAGAAATAGAAAATATAAATAAGCTGATTATCATTAAAGAAATAGAACTGAAAGTGAAAAACATATTGCCTTCACTCTGACTCCATTCTAAAGGAATCAGGCCTGACTGCATGTGGTTTTTAATCACACCTTCAAGAAATAGATAATCCCAATTTCAGAAGTATTTTTCAGAGTCTAGATAATAAGGATATTCTTCCCAACTCACTTTATGAAATTATTAACTTACTATTGAAAAATAGACAAAATATAACAAAAGAAAATTATAATTCAGTCTGTTTTCTGAACATAAATACAAAAATCCTATTTAAACATGAGAAAATTGAAAGATATATGACAATATATATAATAAGGTTGAAAGTGATTCAGTATTCAATTCAGTAATTGAAATATCCTGATTCAATATTTAGATATATGATATACAGAAATTTGTGCACATATGCACAAGGTTGGTTGCTAAATCAATTTTTGTAATACAAAAAACAGGAGACAAATGTTTATCATTGTGAATGGATAAGTGATGATGTCTTGATGAGATAGAATATTATATAGCAGTTAAAATGAATGAATATTATATAAATAGCATGGATAAATTGGTACAAATTAATGAGCTAGGTTTTTACGTATCAACATGGATAGATTTCAAAAACATAATGTTGATTAAAAAAAGTAAGCTGCAGGGACTTCCCTGGTGGTCCAGTGGGTAAGATCCAGTGCTCCCAATGCAGGGGGCCCAGGTTCGATCTCTGGTTGGGGAACTAGATCCTGCATGCATGCCGCAACTAAGAGTTCACATGCTGCAGCTAAGAGTCTGCATGCCACAACTAAGAAGCCCGCATGCCACAACTAAAAGATCCTGCATGCCACAGCAAGATCCCGTGTGCTGCAACTAAGACCTGGCACAGCCAAAATAAATAAATAAATATTTTTTAAAAAGTAAGCTGCAGAATGGTGCATATGATATTTAACTTTTTTTTAAGACAGCCCAAACAATAATATATAATTTTTCATGAAAATAGTTAACATGTAAGAACATGATGGGACATGATGGGAAAAATATACATCAAATTCATGATTATTGATGATTCTGGGTAAGGAGGGAGGGGAATTGGTTTGGGGAGGGATACAAAGGGGCTTTAACTCCATCTGTAATATTTTATTTATTTTCAGAAAAAGAAAAGTTTTTGAGCGGTTGTGATAGCATTGATGTTTATTAGTTCTGGGAGGCAGATAATTATAATTGTTCTTAGTAGTTTTCTATACATTTTCTTAATAAAATTGCAACCCTCATTAGCAGATAACATTTCAATATTGTATACTCAAGCAGCACTTACAGTTGATTAGGAAACTGAGATACACTCTGTAGTCAATAGAAAAATGGGCAAATATTTAAGAAAAAATTTAAAAAACAGAAATATAAGTAACTGCTATTCACATAAAATGAATATTTCACCTACATATGTATGTATGCATGTACATATCTATGTATCTATGTATATATCTATCATCTATCATCTATCTACCTACCTACCTACCAAAAAAATCCCAGTGATGTACCAAAAGACATATATTTATTATATATTTAGTTATAATAATGAAAATTTGGAAATAGATTAAATGGCCTACAGTAGGCCATTGCTTAAATGCCTTATGGTCCATTTATACTATGGAATTCTGAGTAACTATTTTATTTTTTAAAATTTGTTTATTTATTTTATTTTTGGCTGCGTTGTGTCTTCGTTGCTGCGCACGGGCTTTCTCTAGTTGCAGCGAGCGGGGGCTACTCTTCATTGTGGTGTGCGGGCTTCTCATTGTGTTGGCTTCTCTTGTGGTGGAGCAAGGGCTCTAGGCTCACGGACTTCAGTAGTTGTGGCTCATGGGCTCTAGAGTGAAGACTCAGTAGTTGTGGCGCACGGGTTTAGCTGCTCCATGGCATGTGGGATCTTCCCGGACCAGGGCTTGAACCCGTATCCCCTGCATTGGCAGGTGGATTCTTAACCACCGCGTCACCAGGGAAGCCCTGTGTAACTATTTAAAATTAGAATATCTACCGATGAGGAGAATTTCCATATCTGAAGTGGGAAAAAACATACTAGGAATCCATGTGTATACCATATAAAACATGTGTGAGTGCACACGTATACACACACACACACGCACACACACACACAATGTACATATACTGGAAGGAAATACAGCAAAATGTTGATACTTGTAACATACGAGTTTTGGGATAATGAATGGTTTTTATAATATTATTTATTCTTTTCTAATATTCCAAATTTCTATAATGAATATGTATTTCTTTTAAGCAGAGAGAAAACCTGCTCCTAAAATATTAATATAATCCTTACCTAATACATCCATAGTGGGAGCATACCCTGCAATATACATTGCCATTTACTGTTATTTTTTAGTCAGCTATCAACTGTAATATCAACAATATCAACTATAATAGCAAATGGCTAGCTGGATTAGTATACAATCCAGCACTGTGTATAGGGTACCTAAATCAGACCCATTTTCTCATTTGTCTTCTTTTGCCTAAATAATGCTGCTAAATGCCTTGAGCCCATTAACGCTTTAAGGCTGTAAACAGTGGTAAAATTCTCCCTTTCCTTTTTTCCCCTAATTATCCATAGGAAAGGAAATGAAATTTATTTGGTATTCAGCGAGAGTGTCAGTCATTTCCAGAGAAAAGAAGATGATAGTGGGCTAAATTACTGAGTACCTAAAAGTTGAGTAAAATTATTCTCAAAGGCTCTGCTTGAATATTTTAATCACTAGCTAGTACTCCTACTATTATCGATTAAATATTGGGGTAGCCCCTTAATGGTTCCATGAACTGTTGGAAATTGTCTAACTGCTTGAATGAAATACCTAGTAAGGTTTGTGGAAACTATATAAGACACTCAGAGAAATCTTGCCTTTTAAAAAAGAAAATAGAGAAAAAATTTAAATGCTTAATATTATTAATAATGTTGACACTTGTTTATGTGTATTTTAAAATATTTCCTAAAATACAATAATCCATGTAAAATAACTCTTCATATCTATTATTGTTTGGGATATGGCAAAGAGAGAATATTGGGAAAGCAATCTAATTTAGATTATAAGCATTTAAGAAATGGTGGTAATATAGTAAGTAATGTCTTACTTATTTAACGTGAGGTGTTCTAGTTAATGTAATCTTATCTGTTTTTGTACTCAAAGTTTTATGGCTTTAAACTATTTTTTCATTTAAAAAGTCTTTTTACAATATAATGTGCTCTGGGCAAGGCTCAGGGAATGAGTGTATCAATAGGGGGTAATCTCATAATTTTGGCTTATATTTATTGACTTCATTCCTGGTTACCCCACCTAGATGTTCTTTGAGGAAATTATATGTTTTATTCCTTTCAGTACATAGCACAGTTCTTAGTATATAATACTTAATAAATGTCTAATGAATAAAAGTGCTTTTTTTATATTCTAATGCTTTTCATTGCTGTTATATCTTATGGGGGTCTGCTATTTATCCTTGTAATCTGATTTATGTTCTTTCATTTATATCTCTGTGCCTATTATGTGCAAGGTTCTGTTTAAAAGTTTTGAGATACAAAATGAGCAACAGATGGAACTTTCCCTCAAGGAGCTTATAAAGCTTCCTTTTTAGTTGGAGCAGTTGGGAATATAAGACCTTATATTCTTATACACCTTATATTTTATACACCTTTATATAAGGTGTATAAAAATACCTATAATGAAAGCATGTGATAAGTGTCAGACACTGGACAAATCAAATAGCCTTTTCCTAGTCCTCATTACCTTGACCTTTCTGCAACCTTCACGGGGCTTTAAAGGATGGAGAAACAGTTCTTTATAGAACATAAACGAAGCAACTGACATTTGGGGGAATAGGATAAGTTAGATCTGGACCCTGCTGGCAAAGATCTTCCAGGTTGGTAAGGAAGATAACATATTTACATAAATAACTAGAATAATAAGGAGAAATTGTAAGTGCCATGACATAAGAACAGATAATAAGCTTTGGGAACTCAGGGGAAGGAGGGCTCATTTTGAGTTTTATTCTTATGAAATAAGTATGTGCTTTCTGACAACTGGCCTCTTAGAAGTCTTTTTTATAAAGGTTTGTGGCTTTTTTTCCCTGATGATTGAAGTTACTAGAAGTCTGTTCTTTGGATAAGTGACATGTACCTCTATAAGCCTTTTTTGGAAAGGGATACATTTATGTGCAGAGACAGAGAAATAGAAGAAAGAAGGAAATCTAAGAGCAGAGGGATATGCGCTTGGTAAGAGTAGGATTTCTTCATGACTGCAGCCCCTACTGGGGGGAGATGAATCATTGGAGGTGTAAACAATTACTTCTTTGCTGTGTTTGAAGAGTGAAAGAAAATTAATATAGATGTAGCTGATACAAAAAAGCAATGTGATCAATTTTATGTTTCATATGGAAAATCTGTTTCATTGTTTTATAATTGCCATTCATGGTTCTATTCTCTGTATGAGATTCTGTAGTTCAGGAAGCATACAGTAAGACAAAAGCAGTAAACTATGAACACTTTAGACTTGCCAGGATAAAAAGTTGCCATTTGGAGTATGAAGACCAGATCTTTTTGGTAAAATAGCAGCCCACAAATTGATTGAAAGCAGGTTAGTTTGCTTCATTGTCAGGAATTATTCCCTGAATATAACACTTTTCTGAGGGAGGGTGGTACTTTGAGGGGAGGAATTGGTCAGAATGGCTATTATCTGTGCAGAAGGAGTGAGGTTTGCAAAAGCAACATCTGGCACGATTAAACTTGACTGCCAAGGTAGAGCCAACAGTGAAGGCTAAGAGTGTAATAAAATTTTACTCATGTAGACAGAACCACTCTACTGGAAATAGCAAAGTGAACCAGAAGAAAGGTAATGTGAATATAATTCAGTCTAAAAAGTCAGCAAGACTGGCACGCTACATTATTCAGGGAAATTTCAAAATCCAATGTGACATAGCCTTTTCCTTAACAAATCCACATTGCTAAAGGTTCAAGGTGTTACTGGAAGGAAAGATAATGATAGATATTAATGTATAAGGAACTGCGGGTTTATGAAAAAAGTTCATTTATATTTGAACTCCTAAAGGTAGACCAAAAATGGCCATAGGCTGGGGATTGTATATTTTGATGCACTGCAGTATCCACTGTCTGTTCCATGTATTGAGGATATAAATACTTAGCAGTTAGCATGGTGAGGTCTGTTCATTCAGAGAGGTACCAGCAATGATCTTTGAAAACTTTAAGGACAGTGGTAAAATATCATCCCTGACAGATACATGTAGTTATTGCACTTTCTTTTCTTCTTTCCTTCCTTCTTCCCTCCCTCCCTCCCTCCCTCCCTCCCTCCCTTCCTTCCTTCCTTCCTTTACGTATGTGTGTGTGCGTGCGTGTGTGTGTTTAAAAACTATATAGTGTTTTTATATATTTTTTCAACTCTGATTATCCCTCTTTGGCTCCATTGTTTCCCACTGCAGACAGGTTTCCTCTAAATGGCCGCAAGCAGTTAAGCAACTCTGCTTAAGGAAAGGAATTTGGACAGTTTAGCTTGTTTGCATATCCATCCCTGGACCAATCACTGTGATTAGTTAGAGGAGAGTCCCAGATGCTTTTCATCATCTCCACCACTTAGTATTATCAGTCTCTTTGATTTTATTCATTCCAATACATTTTTTAGTGGTTATATATTTTTAAAAATAAGGAATATATACCAAATGTTGTTTTTGGTGTCTATTGCAATTGTAAAAAAATGACTTATTTGACCTATTGGCACCATCTATTATATTGATAGATTGCCCAGTAGTGTATCTTGTTTTCATTGCTAAGATAAACCTTACTTGATTGTGGTGAGTGATTCTTTTATTATTGAATTTTCTTTTCCAGGATTTTACTCAGGGTCTTATATCTCTGTTCAGAAGTGAAATAAATTCTTTTTGAAATGTAATCATCAGGATTTGTTATGAGGGTTACTCTAACTTTGTGAAATACAGTGGGTAGCTATCTTTAAAGGTTCTTGAAAAAAGACTTAAGTGAAATCATCTGGCCTTCAGGAATCTTTGGAGGTACCAGATTTAGTCTTAAAATATTCATATTTAGAATGATGGTAAAAGCAAAAGCTCTATTGGTGATATGAACCTTTTTTAAAGATAGGCTTAAATTATACTGTTTAGGTAGGTCTTGGAAAATATAGGCCTAGTCATTTTGTTAAAGATGAGTGGGAATAATGTGACAGTGTGGACATAGGAGAAAAGAAGAGGAGTAGGAAGGAACTAATTAGAGATTCTAATTGCCTGTATTTAAAAGAGCTTAGGATTAACATACACACTACTATATATAAACTAGATAACCAACAAGGACCTACTGTATAGCACAGGGAACTCTACTCAGTATTTTGTAATAACCTATAATGTAACAGGGAAGAACAAAATCTGACTTCATGTTGGATCTGTTTCTTTTACTTTAACCTTTGCTCTCCATTGCTTTTTGTTACTATAATCACTAAAAGGATGCTGTCTATAGTTGTAAGCATACATAATGGGCTGCTTCTGGGAACCCTGCCCCTCTGCCTGAATGTTAAACTAAAGTGCTTTTGTTCAGCTCACAGGGAGACATTCTGACCCTGCCCACCTGTGAATGGCTGCAGAAAAGAAGAAATGAACACATCCCCTTCCTGATGCTGGCCAAGTCAGGAGATATTTTGCAAGACTTATGGCCTTTTTACTTTACTTCCTCACCTCCTCCCCATCTCTGTTCTATAAAAGAAACTGGCATCCAGGCCCCGATAAGATGGTACTCTAGGATGATAGTCCACTATCTTCTTGGATGCCTGGCTTTCCGAATAAAGTCACTATTCCTTGCCTCAACACCTCGTCTCCTAATTATTGGCCTGTCATACAGCGAGCAGACCGAGCTTGGATTCAGTAACAATAGGGAAAAGATTCTGAAAAAAAGAATATATATGTATGTATGTGCGTGTGTGTGTGTGTGTGTATATATATATATATATATATATATATATAAAAGAATCACTGTGCCACACACCTGAAACTACCACAACTTTGTAAATCAACTATACTTCAATTAAAGAAAAAGATGATAGGCAGCTCTCAGATTTATGAAGTTTTTGTGAATCTATGGGCTGTCTTGCAATCCTAACACTTAGATGTTTAAAATAATTTTTACCTATATACTTTATTCAATATTACAGAAATTTCCACTACACTTAATATACCTTTTGACAAACTTTTAAGGTTCTGACAATTAAAGGGGATGAAGTCACAGAGTTCCTAAGAACTGCACATTTTTTTTGGTATAAGCTGTTAGGAAGGCAGAGTCTCAGGTCTGGGAAGAATCAAAGTTGATTATTTATAAAGTCTCTGTGGGAAGACTCCCAAGGACTGCAGATCAAAATCTAAGTCAGAGTTTTGGCTTTTCCAGTTATGAAGAAATGAATGTGTGAGCCTGCTGTGTGCCTGTGTAAGCTACATTTCCAGAGACCACACAGCTCATACTCTCTGGGGAACTCAGCAGGGCAAGGTGCTTAGGGATAATGGAAGCCTAGTGGCCATGATTCTGGACTCATAGCCCACAGCCTTGCTCCTCACCTCTTTTATCCCTTGGAGTGACATTTCCTTCAGTCTCTTTGACCTGCTGTTCTTGCCTCCCAGGGAAACGTGGAGGGAGGAGAATAGTTGAAATTACAGAGTTTTTGGTGGAGAAATATGTCCCAAAGTTGGTATTTAACTATAGTACTAGGATTTCTTATATTTGCTGTTCTAAGACTCTGGGATACAGCATTTAATTTTACTTTATTAGTATGAGAAAATTATAACAGGTAGTTTTGGAATTCACTGCATGGTGCATTGTGAAGTTCAATAAATAATTTTTGAGTGAATATAAGAATGATTGAAGCAGAAATTAACACAACATTGTAAATCAACTATACTTCAATAAAGTAAATTTTTAAAAAAGAATGATTGAAATAAACAATTTTATTATCTATTAGAATGACCCAATTATATGATTTTAAATAATTTCTCCTAGGAAAAATATAAGAATAGCTATTATATAGCCTAGAAAGACAACTTTATGGGTATCTTCTTTCTCTTCATTTATCTCTGAAATATTTCTTGCTCAATCATTTCTTTACCCCTGCTGTCTCTTTTCTCTCCCTTCACACACACATATGCAGGGACATACACACACGTGTATATACATACACAAGTATATGAATGTGTGTGTGTATATGTATAATTATATAAATGTATAATCTTTTAATCCCTCATATGTATTTTTCTTTATAGTCCACCTCTTTTTCAGTCCCCCTCTCCATTTCTCTCTTCCCTTTTTCTCTCTTTCCCTTTTGCTTTCAGTTTCCATGTTCACCCTCCCAAAGTCCATACATCTCTTTGATTTCTCTCACTCCTTTCCCATGCCAATCATTGTTTCTCTCCTTTATATTTCTCCAATTTCTCCCCATCTTTCTTTCCCTTTCTCCACACTCTTCCATGTTTCTCCTCCTAAGGTCCTCTTCCTCCCCCCCCCCATCTTTTTCTCTCTCCCTCTGCAGCTCAAGCTAACAGATTTCCCTCTCTCCTTGCTGTCTCTGCTAGGTTTTCTCAGTATCCCAGTCTCTCTTGGGATTTCTTTTTCTCTATTTTCCTGTGCCTTCTTCCTTATTTATCTGCCTCTGTGGTGTTGCATTCTTTTTGCTCAGGACTCCTCTCATTTCCATCTCTGGTTTTCTGAGTCTCTCTGCCTTTGGCTGTGCTTTTTCCTTTCCCTCTACTGCATTTCCCCCTCTACCTGGTAAATTTCTCCTTCCGCCAATCTGACTATACATATCAGCGTCTCTGTGTAGCCTGCCATGATCTCCCAGGAAAAATAACTTGCTCTTTTGTGCTTCCCAACACTTGTTTATATCTCTATAAGCACATGTACCACAATATATCACTTATTTATTCCTGAGTTGCTGGCAGAGTGGTCATTCTGCTGAGGCACAGGCCAGGGAGGACTATGGGAAGGAACAAACCTGGACTTAATTCCTAGCTGCACCAATTGGGCAGGTTTCGTAACCTCTCTGAGCCTGTTTTCCTAACTGATAATTGTAAGTTGAGCCGTATAATTTATTATCCAAATTGAGGCACATTTGAGAGTGAAAGGTGGCTCTAAAAATAATTCAAGTTAAATAATAGTTGGAAATATTGATTGATTGATCAGCAAATTGGTTTTATTTTATTAATGGACTTGTAAAATAGTTTTATACAAAACCTTTCCAAAAATAAAGTTTTCTTAAAAGTAAAAATAACACATATTCATGTACATTAAAGAAAATTAAAACTTTATATTGATTACCTGAACTGCCTCTGTAATCAAGATGTAAAACAATTACAGCACTCCAAAAGATTTTCAGTTAATCCCCTCCCTGTTCCCCTGGAAAACCTTGATCTACTTTCTATCACCACAGAATAGTTTTGTCTATTCTAAAATTTCATATAAATGGAATCATAGAACATGCACAATTTTAATATTAATTCATGTTCATGCCTTTATTTTCTAGGTAATATTTCATTTTATGGACAGACAACAATTTGTTTATCTTTGATGTTTTAGTTAGGTTTGAGGGGGGAATGAAAGTACATCCTTGTGTCCAGTGAGCCATCTATATCTGACAGTCTTATTTAAAAGAAATATCCTTCCATTCCTGGTTACTGAGATTTCTTATTATTGTTTTAATCCTACACAATTGCTAACTTGATTAGATCCTTTTTCTTCCCTGGCTCTTTTGAGATAATAATTCTTTCATTCCAACTTTTTTTCTGTTAACATGGTGAATTACATTATAGATTTCCTAATGTTAAACCAGCCTTGCATTCTTGAGATAACCACAGCTTTGTCAGGCTGTGTTATCCTTTTTATCCATTGCCGGATTTAGGTTGCTACTATTTTATTTACATTCTTTAACTTTATTTCCTACTTGAAATAGGCTGATGATTGTAAGTTCTCACACTCTTTTTTTGCCTAGTTTTGGTATCAAGGTTGTAACAGCCTCATAAATGAAATTTGTGAGTGATCTCTACTTTTCCGTGCAATATATTCTATGTGATTTATTTCTCTGTTCCTTATGCATTAGAGGAAAATTCTATATTAGTTTTCTTTTGCTGTGGTAAATAATTACCAAAAATGTAGTAGCTTGAGACAGAACCCATTTATTATCCATAGTTCTGTAGGTCAGAAGTCAAGTGGACATGGCTGGTTTCTCTACTTTGAGTCTCACAGGCCAAAATGAAGGTGTTTGCAGGGTTGCATTCCCTTCTGGAGCTTCTGGGGTAGAATTCATTTTGAGGTTCATGAGATTGTGGTCAGAGTTCAGTTCTATGCAGCTGAAGGACTAAGGTTCCTGTTTTCTTGAATAAGCTCATTGACAACTTTAATTCCATCAGCAAAGTCCCTTTTGACTTGTCATATAGCATATTCACAGGCATAACACCAAGGGCAAAGATCATGGAGGCCTAAATTCTGCTTACCAAAAGTTTATCTGTAAAACCATCTGTGCCTGGTCTTTTTTCTGTGTAGAAAATTTTAACTGCTGGTCTTTACAAGTAATTATTATTTTAAGATTTTCTACTTCTTTTTTTGTTTGTTTTTTTGTTTATGTCGTATGCGGGCCTCTCCCTGTTGTGGCCTCTCCCATTGCGGAGCACAGGCTCCGGACGCGCAGGCTCAGCAGCCATGGCTCACGGGCCCAGCTGCTCCGTGGCATGTGGGATCTTCCCAGACTGGGGCACGAACCCGTGTCCCCTGCATCGGCAGGCGGACTCTCAACCACTGTGCCACCAGGGAAGCCCTCTACTTCTTTTTGACTCAACTTGCAAAGTTAAATTTTTTCTAGTAATTTATCCATTTTATCTAAATTTTCAAATTATTTGTGTAGTTTTTCATAATATTATCTTTTAAATCTTTACAGTAACTGCAATCATGACTTTTTAAAAATATAAATTTATTTATTTATTTATTTTTGACTGTGTTGGGTCCTTGTTGATCTGTGTGGGCTTTCTTTAGTTGTGGCGAGCAGGGGCTACTCTTTGTTGGGGTGTGCAGGCTTCTCATTGTGGTGGCTTCTCTTGTTGTGGAGCACAGGCTCTAGGCACACAGGCTTCAGTAGTTGTGACACTCGGGCTCAATAGTTGTGGCTTATGGGCTCTAGAGTGCAGGCTCTGTTGTTGTGGCGCAGTATGTGGGATCTTAGCATGTGGGGGCTTAGTTGCTCTGCGGCATGTGGGATCTTCCCAGTCCAGGGCTCGAACCCGTGTCCCCTGCATTGGCAGGCGGATTCTTAACCACTGCACCACCAGGGAAGTCCCAACATTCTTTTTATTCCTAATGTTATTTATTTGTACCTACACTTTTATTTTCTTGATCACTTTCACTTTCAAAAATAATTGTGGGAAACTGCAACTTTATATGTATGTCCACAGTCAACTTGATGGGGTCTTTATTGCTTGCTGGCTTAGGCAAACTTAATGCTATACAAGCAGTAGGATTATTTCTGTAGATTTCTGCAGTGTGGCATGGCTACATAAATAAGCTGAAAAAACTTAATGGACCAAAATTTGCACCGTGACTACAATTGAATATACTAGCAAGAACACTGTGTGTTTGTGGTTCTAAGCATCTTGAAGAAAGTTGTGATTTTTTGGAGTGAAGGATAGAAAGAAATGACAGTATTTACGCAAGTCTATGGAACTTCTATATTCTGGAAAAGTATTTATTGAACAAATGTAACTACAGAATAATAAGATGGGATCACATGATTATAATACAGCCTAATAAAAGCTTAAAGTTGGATTTAGGAAGCATCTATATATAGTTATAGGATAGAATCTGACCTCAAGACCTTATGTCTGTCCCAACATTTTTTGTATAATTACCTACATATGGACAGATCAATAGTATAAGACACAGCAGAATTATATCTAGCTCACCTATGTTCAACTGAGAATTACATAATGTGGGTGGTGATTGGGGCCAACTTCTTTCACCAACAAAACAAAGCAGAACAACAAAAAACCTTGGGTTTCTTATTATCCCTATTCTTTAAGTCACATTTTGCTCCTGTCAGACCTGGTTATTCATTCTTTCTCTGGGATGATTATCAGGAGTTTCTTAGGATTTAAAAAAATACTTAGCTACCTCAATGAGGGTCTGTCAGCACTCCCTAACATACATTTGAGGGACGGGAGTAAGTCCATTGATAACATCTGTCTCCCCATGGTCCTTATGTGTTAGCAGTTTAAGCATTGCATTTATCAGGTGCTATGTTTATTAGATGAGGCAAGTTGGTAAGGCATTCCCTTTGCATGTGATTTACCAGGATGTTGGGAAAAAAACTTTTCCTTCTTTTACTGTTTTTTTTTTCTTGTGGTTGACATCTGGGATGTCAGTGCTAGTGGTTTTAGAAGGATTGGCTGTACCTAACAGAGAAGTGAGGAAGGGGAATAATAGAACAGTTGTGATCATGTTAAATTAAACATAGATACTCAAACACTTTGAATTCAAACACCAGTGTTAAATTGGTGGTAAATACACAACTGAATTAGAGGTCCTATTTGAATTTACTTTTTAGAAAGTAAAATTGACTTACCTGGCAACACTCTACAAGGGAAATCATCAGATGGGGCTCTATCATTATAGAAACTGTACATGAAACATTTTTCTTTGTTCCTTTGTGAGCTACATCAATGTAGCTAGAGGTAGCTTTATTGTCAGGGTCAAGCAATGGGAAAGAAGAGAACCAGTTGCCAATGGCGGTCCTTGTCAAATTGCTCAATGTGTCCACTCCCTGCCCCCAGCATAATGTAAAGCTCAACAGTTCTAGGTAATGGGCTCACCATTTTGGGACTATCACAGAGTGGAAACAGAGAATTACATCCACAATGAAAACTTCTGTCAGGCTGAAGAAGGGAGAGGAGTGAGAAGGTAGGCATTCCTTGCAGGGTGTTTGCTCATAAGCTGTGCCATTTGTGATGAAATGACTCTCTGGCACAGTTTGAAAATCTCCTCCACATGAAGACCATTAAAAAATAAACAGTGTGGTTCAAGGCTTTTAAAATGTTTAGGAGGGGGAGAATTTACGTTGTCCCATCTTGGTTCTTATCTGCTCAATGCAACTTTTTTTTTTTCTACTGAAAAAATCATTCTTATTACTCTTTGAAAATATTTCAGATTAGTTTTTTTTAAATAAGCAGCTACCCTGGTTTTTTTTGTTCCCTTTTTTTAAAATGGGAAAATAATATTTTATTCTTTTGCAAAATGTACAGCAAGTAATCAAGAATATTCCTAATGAGTCCTGTGCTATTTCCTCTTTAGTTCATTGCCCCTCACACCAAATCCCAAGTCTGCTTTAAAGAGTATGGAAAACTCACTTGTCCTTAGTTCGACAAAAGCTAATGGACCAGGGTCCTTGAGGATAGTAGTACTCTTGAGCAAACTGAACATTCCCCTTGCAACTTTAAAAAAAAAAAAATTGAAGTGAAATTCATGTAACATACAGTTAATCATTTGAAAGTGTACATTTCAGTGGCACTTAGTGCATTCACAATGTTGTTACATCTACCACCTCACTCTAATGTCAAAGCTTTTTTGTCACCCCAGAAAAACACCTTCCCCACCTCAACCACTGGCAACTACTAATCTGCTTTCTGTCTCTATGGATTTGCCTATACTGCATATTACATATAAAAAGAATCATACAATATATAACCTTTTGTGTTTGGCTACTTTATTTTAGCATAATGTTTTTGAGGTTCATCTAAGTTGTAGCATGTGTCAGTACTTCATTCTTTGTTATTGCTGAATAATATTCCATTGTATGTATAAATTAAAAGTAGTTTACCCATTCATCTGTTGGTGGACATTTGGGTTGTTTCCTTCTTTTGGCTAATATGAATAATGCTACTATAAATATTAGTATGTAAGTTTCTGTGTGGACGCATGTTATCATTTCTCTGGGGTATACCTGGGAGTGGAATTGTAGAATCATATGGTAACACTTCTTTTAATCATTTGGGGAAGTGCCACACTGTTTTTCAAAGAAGCTGCAACATTTATATCCCCACCAACAGTGTACGATGTTTCCTATTTCTCCACATTCTCACCAACACTTGTTATTTTCCATTAAAAAAATAGCCATTCCAGTGGGTGTGAAGTTGTATCTCACTGTGGTTTTAATTTGCATTTCCTTGATGACCAAAGAAGTTGAACATGTTTTCATGTGTTTATTGGCCATTTGTACATTTTCTTTGGAGAAATGTCTTTTCAACTTCATTACACATTTCTTAATTGAGTTGTCTTCTTGTTCTTGAGTTGTAAGAGTTCTTTATATATTCTGGATACTAGACCCTTATAAGATATATGATTTGCAAATATTTTCTTCCTTTCCTGTAAGCTGTCTTTTCAATTTATTGATAATGTCCTTTGATGCCCAGAAGTTTTAAATTCTTGTTTGTTTGTTTTTTATTTTTCTTATACAGGAGAATTATTTTTCTTCTATCCAACTCACTTTTCTAATTTATGTTATCCACCTGGCAAATATAGATAGATTGATAACCCTGTTCTACATGTGGATTATTGACATAGTCATGACATAAAAATATATTTAAACTATATTAACTGAAAAATGCAAAATACTGAACAATCTGTACAGTACAATTTCATTCATGGAAAAATGGAGGGTAGATAGAGAGATGATTGTATGTGTGTAGAAAATATCTATAAGGAGCCAACAAGAAACAATAGTGGTTATCTAGGGAGTAGGACCTTCATTTTTCAATTTATACCTTTTTGTATTGTTTGAATTTTATGTAGCAAGTATGTATTACTTTAACAACAAAATTCAGTAGATTTTAAAGCCATGCTACATTACCTTTCCCTGTAAGCTCAAGGTGACTTAATGAGTAAAGTGACCCCATTTTCCAAACCTACAGTCAGAAGACATGTTCTGATAGTCTTGAATTACAGATCTTCCTCAACTTAAGATGGGGCTACATCTCATCGGAAGTTGAAAATACTGCAAGTGGAAAATACATTTAATACACCTAACTTATCGAAAATCATAGCTTAGCCTAGCCTACCTTAAAAGTACTCAGAACACTTACATTAGCCTACAGTAGGGCAAAAGCGTCTATCACAAACCCTATTTTACATAAAGTGTTGAATATCTCATGTAATTTATTGAATACTGTACTGAAAGTGAAAAAGAGAATGGTTTTATGGGTACAGATGGTTGTAGTGTATTGGTTGTTTCCCCTTGTGGTCACAGGGCTGACGGGGAGCTGTGAGTCACTGCTGCTGCTCAGCATCACAAGAGTATGGTACTGCATATCGCTAGCCTGGGAAAAGATCAAAATTCAAAGTGTGGTTTCTACTGAATGAGTATTGCTTTTGTACCATTGTAAAGTAGAAAAATCCCAGGTTAAACCATCATAAGTCATGGACTGTCTGTACATGTAGGGAACTGAGATAAAATATTTGAAACTGGGTCTGATTTGTAAGAGTCAGAAATTGAGATTGCCATATAGAGGGCTTTTTGTTTTGTCGTTGTTGTTTGTTTGTTTTTTAAAACTAATATTTTTAAATTGAGATATACTTAACATATAATATATTAGTTTTAGATGTACACATTTGATCTATGTATATATTGTGAAATAATTACCACAGTAAATTTAGTTAACATCCATCACCACATATAGTTACAAAATTTTTTTCTTGTGATGAGAACTTTTAAGATCTGCTGTCTTAGAAACTTTCAAATATACAATACAGTATTGTTAACCCTAACAACCATGCTGTACATTACATCTCCAGGACTTATTTATTTTAAAACTAGAAGTTTGTACTTTTTAACTATCTACACCCATTTTGCCCACCCTTTACCCCCATCCTTGGAAACCACCAATCTGTTCTCTGTATCTATGAGTTCTTTTTTATTTTAGATTCCACATATAAATGATATCATACCGTGGTACCATGATATCATGGTATTTGTCTTTGTCTGACTTTTTTCACTTAGCATAATGCCCTCAAGATCCATCCATGTTGTTGTTGTTGCCAATAGCAGGGTTTCCTTCTTTTTTCTTTAATGACTGAAAGGTATTCCATTGTATATCATTATATATCACATTTTCTTTAACCATTTATTCATTAATAGACACTTAAGTTGTTTCCATGTCTTGAGTATTATAAATAATGCTGCAGTGAACATGGGTTCTTCAACATAATGATTTAGTTTCTTTGGGTAAATACCCAGAGGTGGAATTGCTGGATCATATGGTAGTTCTATTTTTAATTTTTTGAGCAACCTCCATACTGTTTCCCATAGTTTCTGCACCAATTTACATGTCTACCAACATTGCATCAGTGTTGCTTCCCCTTCATGTCCTACCCAACACTTGTTATTTCTTGTCTTTGATGATAGCCATTGTAACAGATGTGGGATGGTATCTCATTGTGATTTTGATTTGCATTTCCCTGATGATCAGTGATGTTGAGCAACTTTTCATGTGCCCGTTGGCCATTTGTATGCCTTCTTTGGAAATATGTCTATGCAGATCCTCTGCCCATTTTAAATCTGATTGTTTGTTTGTTTATCTATTGAGTTGTGTTAGTTCTTTATTTAGATATTAACCCTTTATTAGACATATGATTTGAAAATATTTCCTCCCATTTGGTATGTTGCATTTTCATTTTGTTGATTGCTTCCTTTGCCGTACAGAAGCTTTTAAATTTTTATGTAGTCCCACTTGTTTATTTTTCTTTTGTTGCCTTTGATTTTGGTGTCAAGTCCAAAAAATCATTGCCAAGACTGATGTCAAGGAACTTACCCCCTATGTTTTCTTCTAGGAGTTTTATGGTTTCAGGTCTTACATTCAAGTCTTTAATCCATTTTGAGTTGATTTTTGTGTGTAGTATAGGGGACCAGTTTCATTCTTTTGCATGTGGCTATTTGGTTTTTCCAACACCATTTATTGAAGAGACTGCCCTTTTCCCATTTTATATTCTTGGCTCCTCCTTTGTTGTAACTTAATTGACCACATATGCGTGAGTTTATTTCTGGCCTCTTTACTCTGTTCCATTGATATATGTGTCTGCTTTTATGCTAATAACATACTGTTTGATTACTATAGCTTTGTAATGTAGTTTGAAATCAGAAAGTGTACTGCCTCCCATTTTGTACTTCTTTCTCAAGATTGCTTTAGCTATTTGGGGTATTTTATGGTTACATACAAATTTAAAATTTTTTTGTTCTATTTCTGTGATAAATGCCATTGTAATTTTGATAGGGATTGCATTGAATCTGTAGATGGATTGGGCAGTATGATCATTTTAACAATATTAATTCTTGCAATGTATGAACTTGGAATATCTTTCCATTTTTTGTGTCTTCTTTAATTTCCTTCATTAATTTCTTATGGCTTTCAGCATACAGTTCTTTTACTTCTTTGGGTAAATTTGTACCTAAGTATTCTATTCTTCTTTTTTTTTAGCAGAAAATAATTCTTTTATTATCTCATGGGCATTTAATTGAATGGGAATCCTAATGTTCAATTTGCTTTGTTTGCATGAAACCTTATAGCCAGATATGTGGCTCTTTTCTCCTTGCTCAAATATTCTCATTTAGTATTTATTTAATATTTAGTTATACATATATATATATATATGTATTTTTTAACATGTTTATTGGAGTATAGTATTATATTTTTGTGTTAGTTTCTACTGTATAACAAAGTGAATCAGCTATACATATACATATATCCCCATATCCACTCCCTCTTGTGTCTTCCTCCTACCCTCCTTATCCCACCCCACTAGGTGGTCACAAAGCACCGAGCTAGTCTCCCTGTGCTATGCGGCTGCTTCCCACTAGCTATCTATTTTACATTTGGTAGTGTATATATGTCAATGCCACTCTCTCACTTCTTCCCAGGTTACCCTTCCCCTCCCCGTGTCCTCAAGTCCATTCTCTATGTCTACGTCTTTATTCCTATCCTGCCCGTAGGTTCAACAGAACCATTTTTCTTTTTTTTAGATTCCATATATATGTGTTAGCATATGGTATTTGTTTTTCTCTTTCTGACTTACTTTACTCTGTATGATAGACTCTAGGTCCATCCACTTCACTACAAATAACGCAATTTCATTTCTTTTTATGGCTGAATAATATTCCATTGTATATATGTGTCACATCTTCTTTATCCATTCATCTGTTAGTGGACACTTAGGTTGTTTCCATGTACTGGCTATTGTAAATACTGCTGCAATGAGTATTGTGGTACATGACTCTTTTTGAATTATGGTTTTCTCAGGGTATATGCCCTGTAGTAGGATTGCTGGGTCATATGATAGCTCTATTTTTAGTTTTTCTAAGGAACATTCATACTGTTCTCCATAGTGGCTGTATCAATTTACATTCCCACCAACAGTAAAAGAGGGTTCCCTTTTTTTTTTTTTTTGTGGTACGCGGGCCTCTCACTGTTGTGGGCTCTCGTGTTGCAGGGCACAGGCTCCAGACGCGCTGGCTCAGCGGCCATGGCTCACTGGCCCAGCCACTCCGTGGCATGTGGGATCTTCCCAAACCGGGGCACGAACCCGTGTCCCCTGCATCGGCAGGTGGACTCTCAACCACTGCGCCACCAGGGAAGCCCTGTTTGTAGACTTTTTGATGATGGCCATTCTGACCAGTATGAGGTAATACCTCATTGTAGTTTTGATTTGCATTTCTCTAATGATTAGTGATGTTGAGCATCCTTTCATGTGTTTGTTAGAAATCTGTATATCTTCTTTGGAGAAATGTCTGTTTACATCTTCAGCCCATTTTCAGATTGGGTTGTTCGTTTTTTTTGATATTGAGCTTCATGAGCTGCTTGTATATTTTGGAGATTAATCAATCCTTTGTCAATTACTTCATTTGCAAATATTTTCTCCCACTCTGAGGGTTGTCTTATGGTCTTGTTTATGGTTTCCTTTGCTGTGCAAAAGCTTTTGAGTTTCATTAGGTCCCATTTGTTTGTTTTTGTTTTTATTTCCATTTCTCTAGAAGGTGGGTCAAAAAGGATCTTGCTGTGATTTATGTCATAGAGGGTTCTGCCTGTGTTTTCCTCGAAGAGTTTTATAGTGTCTGGCCTTACATTTAAGCCTTTAGTGCATTTTGAGTTTATTCTTGTGTATGGTGTTAGGGAGTGTTCTAATTTCATTCTCTTACATATAGCTGTCCAGTTTTCCCAGCACCACTTATTGAAGAGGCTCTCTTTTCTCCATTGTATACTCTTGCCTCCTTTATCAAAGATAAGGTGACCATATGTGCATGGGTATATCTCTGGAATTTCTATCCTGTTCCATTTATCTATATTTCTGTTTTTTAGGTAGTACCATACTGTCTTGATTACTGTAGATTTTGTAGTATAGTCTAAAATCAGGGAGCCTGATTCCTCCAGCTCTGTTTTTCTTTCTCAAGATTGCTTTGGCTATTGAGGATGTTCTGGGTATCCATACAAATTGTGAAATTTTTTATTCTAATTCTGTGAAAAATGCCATTGGTAGTTTGATAGGGATTGCATTGAATCTGTAGATTGCTTTGGGTAGTAGAGTCATTTTCACAATGTTGATTCTTCCACTCCAAGAACATGGTATATCTCTCCATCTGTTTGTATCATCTTTAATTTCTTTCATCAGTGTCTTATAGTTTTCTGCATACATGTCTTTTGTCTACATAGGTAGGTTTATTCCTAGGTATTTTATTCTTTTTGTTGCAGTTTAAAATGGGAGTGTTTCATTAATTTCTCTTTTACATTTTTCATCATTAGGGTATAGGAATGAAAGAGATTTCTGTGCATTAATTTTGTATCCTGCTACTTTACCAAATTCACTGACTAGCTCTAGTAGTTTACTGGTAGCATCTTTAGGATTCTCTATTTCGAGTGACTTGTCATCTGCAAGCAGTGACAGTTTTACTTCTTTTCAAATTTGGATTTCTTTTATTTCTTTTTCTTCTCTGATTGCTGTGGCTAAAACTTCCAAAACTATGTTGAATAATAGTGATGAGAGTGGGCAACCTTTTCTTGCTCCTGATACTAGTGGAAATGTTTTTTTATTCACCATTGAGACTGATGTTTGCTGTGGGTTTGTCATATATGGCCTTTATATGTTGAGGTAAGTTCTCTCTATGCCTACTTTCTGGAGAGTTTTTATCATAAATCAGTGTTGAATTTTGTCAAAAGCATTTTCTACATCTATTGAGATTATCATATCCTTTTTATTCTTCAATTTGTTAATATGGTGTATCACATTGATTGATTTGTGTATATTGAAGAATCCTTGCATTCCTGAGATAAACCCCACTTGATCATGGTGGTGATCCGTTTAATGTGCTTTTGTATTCTGTTTGCTAGTATTTTGTTGAGGATTTTTGCATCTATTTTCATCGGTGATATTGGATGGTAGTTTTCTTTTTTGTGACATCTTTGTCTGGTTTTGGTATCAGGGTGATGGTGGCCTTGTAGAATGTGTTTGGGAGTGTTCCTCCCTCTGCTATATTTTGGAAGAGTTTGAGAAGAATAGTTGTTAGCTCTTCTCTAAATGTTTGATAGAATTCGCCTGTGAAGCCATTTGGTCCTGGGCTTTTGTTTGTTAGAAGGTTTTTAATCACCATTTCAATATCAGTGCTTGTGATTGGTCTGTTTATATTTTCTATTTCTTCCTGGTTCAGTCTTGGAAGATTGTTCTTTTCTAAGGATTTGTCCATTTCTTCCATGTTGTCCATTTTATTGGCATGTAGATTACCTGTAGTAATCTCTCATGATCTTTTGTACTTCTGCTGTGTCAGTTGTTACTTCTTCTTCATCTCTAATTCTGTTGATTTGAGTTCGCCCTTTTTTTCTTCATAAATCTGGCTAATGGTTTATCAATTATTTTTATCTTCTCAAAGAATGAGCTTTTAGTTTTATTGATCTTTGCTATTGTTTCCTTCATTTCTTTTTCATTTATTTCTGATCTGATCTTTATGATTTCTTTCATTTTGCTAACTTTGTGGGTTTTTTGTTCTTCTTTCTCTAATTGCTTTAGGTGTAAGGTTAGTTTGTTTATTTGAGATGTTTCTTATTTCTTGAGGTAGGATTGTATTGCTGTAAACTTCCCTCTTAGAATTGCTTTTGCTGCATCCCATAGGTTTTGTGTCATTGTGTTTTCATTGTCATTTGTTTGTAGGTACTTTTTGATTTGCTCTTTGATTTCTTCAGTGATCTCTTGGTTATTTAGTAGTATATTGTTTAGCCTCCATGTGTTTGTATATTTTACAGATTTATTCCTGTAATTGATATCTAGTCTCATAGTATTGTTGTCAGAAAAGATATTTGATACAATTTCAATTTTCTTAAATTTACAAAGGCTTGATTTGTGACCCAAGATATGATGTATGCTGGAGAATGTTCCATGATCACTTAAGAAGAAAGTGTGTTGTTTTTGCATGGAATGTCCTATAAATATCAATTAAATCCATCTTGTTTAATGTATCATTTAAAGCTTGTGTTTCCTTGTTTATTCTCCTTTTGGAAGATCTGTCCATTGGTGAAAGTTTGGTGTTAAAGTCTGCTACTCTGATTGTGTTACTGTTGATTTCCCCTTTTATGGCTGTTAGCATTTGCCTTATGTATTGAGGTTCTCCTATGTTGGGTGAATAAATATTTACAATTGTTATATCTTCTTCTTGGATTGATCCCTTGATCATTATGTATTGTCCTTCTCTGTCTCTTGTAATAGTCTTTATTTTAAAGTCTGCATTTTCTGATATGAGTATTGCTACTCGATCTTTCTTTTGATTTCCATTTGCATGGTATATCTTTTTCCATCCCCTCACTTTCAGTCTGTATGGATCCCTAGGTCTGAAGAGCATCTCTTGTAGACAGCATATATACAGGTCTTGTTTTTGTATCCATTCAGACAGTCTGTCTTTTGGTTGGAGCATTTAATCCATTTACATTTAAGGTAATTATCGATATGTATGTTCCTATTACCATTTTCTTAATTGTTTTGGGTTTGTTATTGTAGGTCTTTTCCTACTCTGTGTTTCCTGCCTAGAGAGTTTCCTTTAGCATTTGTTGTAAAGCTGGTTTGGTGATGGTGAATTCTCTTTGCTCTTGCTTGTCTGTAAAGATTTTAATTTCTCTGTTGAATCTGCATGAGATCCTTTCTGGGTGGAGTAATCTTGGTTGTAGGTTTTTCTCTTTTGTCACTTTAGATAAGTCCACTACTCCCTTCTGGCTTGCAGAATTTCTGCTGAAAGATCAGCTGTTAACCTTATGGGGATTCCCTTGTATATTATTTGTTGCTTTTCCCTTGCTGCTTTTTAATATTTTTTCTTTGTATTTAATTTTTGATAGTTTTATTACCATGTGTCTTGACATGTTTCTCCTTGGATTTATCCTGTATGCAACTGTCTGCACTTCTTGGACTTGATTGTCTATTTCCTTTCCCATATTAGGGAAGTTTTCAACTATAATCTCTTCAAATATTTTCTCAGTCCCTTTTTTTTCTCTCTTCTTCTTCTGAGACCCCTATAATTCGAATGTTGGTGAGTTTAACATTGTCCCAGAAGTCTCTGAGACTGACCTCAACTCTTCTCTTTCCTTTTTCTTTATTCTACTCTGTGGTAGTTATTTCCACTGTTTTTTCTTCCAGGTTACTTATCCATTCTTCTGCTTCAGTTATTCTGCTATTGATTCCTTCTAGAGAATTTTTAATTTCATTTATTGTGTTGTTTGTTTGCTCTTTAGTTCTTCTAGATCCTTGTTAAATGTTTCTTGTATTTTCTCCATTCTGTTTCCAAGATTTTGGATCATCTTTACTATCATTACTCTGAATTGTTTTTCAGGTCGACTGCCTATTTCCTCTTCATTTGTTTGGTCTGGTGGTTTTTTACCTTGCTCCTTCATCTGCTGCATATTTCTCTGTCTTCTCATTTTGCTTAAGTTACTCTGTTTGGTGTCTCCTTTTTGCAGGTTGCATGTTCATAGTTCCTGTTGTTTTTGGTGCCTGCCCCCAGTGGGTAAGTTTGGTTATTTGGGTTGTGTAGGCTTCCTGGTGGAGGGGACTGCTGTCTGTGTTCTGATAGATGAGGTTGGATCTTGTCTTTCTGGTGGGCAGGACTGCATCCGGTGGTGTGTTTTGGGGTGTCTGTGAACTTATAATTTTAGGCAACCTCTCTGCTAATGGTTGGGTTTGTTTTCCTGTCTTGCTA